>NC_091475.1:27909504-28193172 GCF_036971445.1 Narcine bancroftii
ATCAACTAACTGGCATAAATATGGACATCTTCTGTTGTATCTGCAGCAGAGGAATTGCCATTCCCGATCCAGAACGCTCTCAAAGTATTGGCTTTGTACTCCTGATATAATACCATTTCTTGGACAAGAGTAATCCCTTAAAATAAACAATAATCAAATGTTATCATTTTCATAGCACATCATCAATAGGTGAATAAATGCAGGTTATCTGACCATCAAAATTAAGTGCACATTTGTTGCTATCACATACAGTTTAGACTATAATATCCAACTTTCACATGAACCTTTGATTGTGATGTCAATTGTCCCAGTGTATGCTAATATTGCAGTGATCAAGAAAATGAGATCCAAATAAAAGGTGAATAAGATGTCTAAAAGGCCTGATACTATGCTTGGATGGGTGAGGGAGGGAGGAGGAGTGGGTGGTGTGGGTGATGTTTTCAAAGAGGTCTTGTTAAGTTTATGTGCTACATTTTATAAATAGCGCTCATTGCAGCCATGGTGTGTTGCTGATTGGGGAAGGGAGGTAGAAAATATGCCGAAGTGCAAATCAAGCAGTCTGCCTTGTCAAGATTCTTTTATTAATCATGTAATGAAACTGAAAATGTAATATATGAAATTTCTTTTTCACTTATTACATGTGAAAAGTCACTATTAGTATTGCTTGGCGCCCCTTACTTTAAGGGAAAGAGAAGCAAACAAAAGTCCCTTCAGAGTCACTGAGTATCCAGTGCTCCTACAGTCACACAAAGTCCTATTCTATCTGTTGGCAACCCAAGCTCCAGGTCCAGACCTCCAAGATGATGAGGATGCTTCGGCGCCTGAGGCCCTTCAGGATCATGTTCTAAAAACTGGTTGCCATGAGCCAGTCTCCGGTTCCCGTGAACCATTCTCCAGCAGCCTGCAGCCTATGTGGTCCCGAGTGGGCCCTTCAGCTGCTGAAACACTCATTGTCCTTTGTCATGGTCACCATCATGTAGGGTTGTCTCCCATGTTTCTCCTTCTCATTGGAGGGTGTTTCTCCCCATTTCTGGTGCCCTGCTTTGGTTCTCTGGTTTCCCAGAGTCTATAACCTCTCAAGCCTTCTGCCAGCACATGTGCCACTGTCTTGGGCACAGACCTGGTGTAACAGGATTTTAAATAAAAACACCTTTGGCTACTTTAACATGATGTTTTAAAACCTATGTGGAACCATCAACATTTGGACCGGGCAGTTTGATTCCTCAGAATGGTGCTGTATCTCCTCTCTCCACTCTCCTTGGGTCCTCACCAGTGGCAGTGCTGGCATCACAGCAGCTCTGGCAGTGCCACCATTTTGCAGATCCATCTGAACTCCTTAGTTCCCATGCAAAATGTATTTTGTCTTTGCTTTTTGCAAGTGGTGCTCAACATTAACAAGAAATTATTTGTCAGGTGAGTACAGTCGGTGTTAATTAGCAGTAGGCATTCTTGTTGTGTTTGATTGATACTCTGAGCCTTTGTTGGGTATAAATTTTACATTTTACATTTTATTTGCAATACAATAGAAGCTGATTCCACCCATTGAAACCCATACCACCCAATTTCACACTATTAACCTTCAACCTCATATATTTTAGAGTGAGAAGAAACTGGAGCACCTGGGGGGGGGGGGGGGTAACTCATGTACAAACTCCTTACAGACAGTGTCAGATTTGAACTCCTACAATAACCATGCCACCCAGTTTGGAATTAATATTGAGGATTTTTAGGGTGATGCTTCCTGACCTTATACACCATGATGGGTTTGAACTGTTGATGGGATAGGACATACCCATGGATTGTAATGAAGGAATTTGGTATACTGACAGATTTTGTAAACATGGTGACTCTATGTTGCTTACCTGGTATAGAATCCCACAGGGTTGACTGGGCTGGCTGGATGTGTGCTGATCATGTTCAATGCCTTATTCAATACCGGTTGTGGCTATTCAGATTTATTGTCAGAGTACATACATGACATCATATACAATCGAGATTTTTTTCCTGCAGGCGCGGCAGAATTACTACTAATTGGTAGTGCAAAAAATAAACTGTACGCAGCGTAAACATGCAGACAAAGAACTGTAAACAGATAACTAATGTAAACAAACTGACTATGCAATGCAGAGAGAACAAAAAGAAAATCAATAAAGTGCACAGGTAAGAGTCCTTAAATGAGTCTCTGAATGAGTTTGTCATTGAGGAGTCTGATGGTGGAGGGATAGCAGCTGTTCCTGAACCTAGTGGTGTAAGTCCTGTGACACCTGTATCTCTTTTCTGATGGGTCTTTGATGATTGCTGCTGCTCTCCCACACCAGTGATCCCTGTAGATCTATTATATTGTGGGGAGGGTCTAGGAAAGATCCTCCAAGATAGTGACTCCCAAGAACTTAAATTTGCTCACCCTCACCACCTCTGATCCCCCAGTGGTCACTGGATTGTATACCTCTGGCTTTCCTTTCCTGAAGTCAACAATCAGCTCCTTAGTTTTGGTGACATGGAGGGCAAGGTTGTTGCTGGTGCACCACTCAGTTAAGTTTTCAATCTCCATCCTGTATGCTGACTCATATCTTTCCTTTATACAACCCACTACCATAGTAATGTCAGCAAATTTGTAGATGGTGTTATTGTCATACTGAGCAACACAGTCGTAGGTGTAAAGAAGCAGGGGACTAAGAACAGAGCCCTGAGGTGCTCCGGTACTGATGGAGATTGTGACGGAGAAGTTCTTACCATTTTTCACTGATTATGGTCTGGAGGTGAGGAAATCCATGATCCAATTACAAGTGGGGTTTTAACTCCCAGGTATTCGAGTTTTCTGATCAGTTTTGAGGGGATGATGGTGTTAAATGCCAAACTGTAGTTGATAAAGAGCATCCTGATGTATGCATCTTTGCTGTCCAGATGTTCCAGGGCATTGTGTAGAGGCAGTGAGATGACATCTGTTGTAGACCTGTTACTACGATAGGCAAATTGGAACATATCTTTGTCGCCGTTCAGAGAGAAGCTGATATGCTTCATCACCAGCCTTTCAAAATACTTTTTTTGAATATTTTATTTAAAATTTTTAAAACTCAAAAAGTGTCAACAATCCATAATAATAAAAACACCCTACATTTTCCAGTTATATACAAGCTTCACCATTGAGTCCAATTCCCCTCCCTGCCCCGTCCCAACTCCATTATCCCAATTAATATATCCAGAGACAAAGTTAAATAGACAATTCCCCTGAAAAGAGAAACAGCAACAATAATTAGTCCTTGTCCCCTATTCCTTTAGCATTTTACCTTCCTGACAAATTAGGGACATAAGGATCAAAAAGTAAAACAAAACAATTACACATAAAAAATTATTACAAAAAAGTAAAAACAATCTCAACGAGTAAACAATAATTGTAGGATTTGTCAGGACCCCACTGCCAGCCTCCAGGTTTTTACAGTTTTGTGACTCAACCTAATTAAGATATATGAATCTCACCATGAACCCCCCCCCGCCCCCATCAACTCCAAGGAGAGTGTAGATGGGAATGGACAGAGCAATGAAGCACAAAGAACCACACGATATCTTAGCATTTATATAATGCAGGTACGGTTGCCAAATTTTAAGGAAGGTATTATATTTCCTGCTGAAATGAGAGTCCAACTTCTAAGTAACCACTATGCACTTCCTGGCCAACACCAAAGCAATCAACACAAAATGAATTTGAAACTTGGACGGCTTCATCGCAAGTCTTACGACCATGATGTTTCCCAACAGGAACAGCTTTGAGTCTTGTGGAAATTCTTTATCTATGATTTTTTTTCTAGGACTTGGCCTAGCTCTACCCAAAAGGGCTTCACCTTGGAGCATGACTAGGTTGAGTACACAAAGGTTCTCATCTCTATGCCACACCTAAAGCATTGATCTGAAATTTCTGGCTTAGCCTTGTTCAATTTCTGCAGCACGTAGTATAACTGGTGTAGAAAATTATATGGCACCACCCTGTATCGAGTATTAATAACTGCGGTCATGCTATCATGACACAGGTCTGACCAGCACTTTCATCAATCTTTACACCTAAGTTTAACTTCCACCTTTAGTCTTGGAGTAAGAAATACATTGCCACAATAAACTTACGCGTGTTCCCCTTTTGAATCAGGGTCTCCACATTACTGCACACTGGGAGGACCATAGCTGGACCTAATTTGTCCCTTAAAAAATATATTACTTGAAGATAGCAAAAGAATGTCCTGTTTGACAAATCATATTTATTTTTAAGCAGTTCAAATAACATATGCTCCCCCTGATTGTAACAGTCCTCGATACACCTGATCCCGTTCTGGTACCAGATGTCCAGCATCTTGTTATCTATTGTCCATGGTATTAAGCCATTCTGAGTCAGGGGGTGTTTTTGAAGACAGCCTCACTTTAAGTCCAATGAATTGATTAATCTTGTTCCACACATAAAGAATATGTTTTAGTAAGGGGGTGTTTTTGTCACCAGATAACAATTTAGAGTCCCATTTATAAATAAAGTCTTCTGCTATCTTATCACCTATCGTATGAGGACCAATTTGTTTCCAAGATGGTATACCTCCTCCCTCAAAGAATGAGGTGATATATCTTGACTGTGCTGCCCAATAGTATTTCTTAAAGTCTGGTCATCTCAGTCTGCCTAGACTGTAATCCCAGGTTAATTTCTGCATGGAAACTCTGGCCACTCTGCTATTCCACACGATCCTACATGCATGTGAATTAATATTCTGAAAGAATCTCCGGGGCAATGTCATGGGCAAAGTCTGGAAGAGATACTGAAGCCTTGGAAACACATTTATCTTGATATAATTGACTCTTCCTACAACGTGATGGGCAGGGTCATCTATATTTTCAGGTCCTCCTCAATCTTTTTGAGAAAGGGGTACAATTTATATAAATTTTGGATATTATTATCTACCCTGACTCCCAGCTCCTTGATCCCCTTTTGTGGCCACTTCAATTGACTGTTTTCTTTAAATTAACTATAGTTCCCTTTTGTAAGTGGCATAATTTTACTCTTGTCCAAATTAATCTTGTACATGGAGACTTTCCATATTTCTCCAGGGTAGATTGAAGCTTGGTCAATGAACTTGCTGGGTCTAAAAGAACATAATCCACAAAGAGGTTGATGTTATATTCTTCCTGGCCCACTCTGAACTCTTTGATGTTTGGATCCTGTCATATGGCTTCAGTCAGTGGTTCTATAGCCAAAATGGATAGAGCTGGAGACTATGGACACCCCTGTCTACTAGATCTCAGTAGTGGGAAGGCTGGAGATATTTGCCCATTGGTCACAACTTTAGCCTTGAGTGTGTGATACAGTGCCCTAATCCAATTTATAAAAGTTGGCTCTAGCCCCAACTTCTCCAGTACCTTAAACAGTAAGTCCCACTCTCACCTATCAAACATATTCTCAGCATCCAAGGCCACAACTACACTTGGTTCATCCCTTAACTGTGCCAGATGTATGATACTCAGCAGTCTGCTCATGTTATCTGCAGCCTGTCTCTTTTGCTCAAAGCCCACTTGGTCTACATTTGTTAACTTTGTCAAATGCTTCACCAATCCACTTGCAAGAGCCTTCACAAGCATCTTATAGTCTGTATTTAGCATTGAAAAAGGTCTATAAGAGGATGGGTTCAGAAGGTCCCTATCTTTTTTAAGAATCACTGTAATAATTACCATTGAAAAGGATTCTGGGATGGTATGTTTCAACCCCCCTTGATCTACCAGTGACATTTGCAAATTGACTTTTTGCTAAATTAAAGTTAAATTTGCTTTGGATAATCTTGCAAACAATTTGTCCAGTTCCCTTAGATGTTCTTCCGATGTGTCACTTTCAGTGACCAAGTCATCAATTTAAGCATCTGAATGTGTTAACCCTTGGATTACTGAATTAATCATCCTTTGGGATGTTGTTGGGGAATTTTTCATGCCAAAAGGTAACACATTATACTCATATAAACCGGATGGAGTTACAAAAGCCAAAATATTCTTTCCTCTCTCAGTTAAAGGCACATGCCAGTAAGCCTTCAACAAATCCAACTTAGTAAGAAATTTAGCTTTCCTAATTTTATTAATACAGTCATCTATTCTCGGAATAGGATAAGCATCTGTTTTAGTTACTGAATTAACCTTCCAGTAATCTGTACAAAACCTGACAGTTCCATTTGGTTTCAGTATCAGAATACAAGGAGAACTCCAATCTGAGTTCAAAGGTCTAATAATATAATTTCTCAACATATATTCCACCTCCTGATCCATGATTTTACTCTTCTGAATGTTTATTCTATATGGGTGTTGTTTTATGGGACTTGCTTCTCCCATGTCCACATCATGATAAATCACTGATATCCTTTTTGGCACATCAGGAAATAAATTCGTATATTTCAAAATTAATTCTTTCAACTGCATCTGCTTTTGTGACTTAAGATGGCCTAACTTTTCCTTCAAATTTTCAAAAATTGCAGAGTTAGACAAGCACACAGGAACCATGGTTTCTTTAAGGTTACCCTCACAAGATTCTGTTTCCCTAATCTTATGATCCATACTTTCCTCAACCTTGTCAACAATTAACACCTCTGATACAGACTATACTTCACTATCCTTATCCTCTAAATAGGATTTCATTAACAATTCACCCTCAAGTTGTATCCACAAGCCATTTCTTTAATCTCCTGTTAACTTACTGCTTTGTCCCTTAAGTCAATAAGATCTGTATCTGTCCCCTGTTGCTGAATTAACTCTTTCCTTGACAAAGCAAAATCCTTACTCACAATTACCCTGCTCTTTCAAAACTATTTCAGAAGCACAGGGCAAGTATCTATCAACTGGATCTTCATCAGCTCTCATCATTTTCTTAGACAAAGACCTTGTTTCAGCACATGCAGGATGTATCTCACAATCCTCTTCAACCTCATTCTTACTTGGATGATTTGTTAATCTCAAAACTGACCCAACTTTATCCTCTGCCAAATCATTCCCTAATAAAAATGAGACACCCTGCATGGATAACTTTGAAATTACTCCTACGACAACAGGTCCTTTAATTAATTCTGAATTCAGCACTATGTTGTGAAGAGATATTGACTCTACCTCACCTCCAACACCTTTAATCAAAGTTGTCTCCCTTGTATCAGTCTTCTGATCAAGAGTTAAAACATTTTCCAACAACAGTGACTTCGCAGCCCCAGTATCTCTAAGAATTTTAACTGGAACCTGTGATTCTCCCTTCTTTACTGAAACCAAGCTCTCTGACACAAAAGGTTTGAAAACATCCATGACACCCTTAACAGGTTTGGAACATCTGCTCTCCTTAATTTCAACTGTTTGAATACATGCTTCAGGTAAAACCTCCTTTTTTTGTCTCTTTTTCAATACTAGACCATGACCAGGTTTCTTACAAAAATGACATACAAATCAAGACGTTCTGTCCTTTCCCACCTTACCTTTATCTTTTCTTTTAACATTCTCCCCAAACTTAATTTCAAGCTTACTAGTCTGCTCCACATTAACCTTTTGAACAGGCTGACTCATCTGTTCCACATGAACTCTCTGAAAATACTTACTAGACTGAAATTTATTTTTGTGAATTAGGGCAAATTTGTCTGCTAATCTAGCTGTTTGGTGTCATGACCCATGTCTCTCTCTCATCCAGGTAAAGTTTAATCTAATTTGGAACACACCTTTTAATTTCTTCAATTAATATCAATTCTCTCAATCTGTCAAAATCATTATTTATTCCTTTTGAGGTGCACAAACGGTCAAAACATACAGATTTTCCCCAGAGCAAAATCCATACAAGATCAATTCCACGTTTTCACCAAACTCCTAAAATTTTGTCTATATGCTTCTGGAGCCAACTCATTAGCTTTCAATACTGCTTGTTTAACAGTATCATAATTTGCCACTTACTCTGTCGTCAAACTAGAGGATGCAATTTATGCTTTTCCTTCCAATACACTTTGGAGCATAAGAGGCCATTTTTCTTTTGGCCATCTTGAGCTCTCAGCAACCTTTTCAAAAAGCTTAAAATATGTATCTATAATCTCCCTCATCAAAAGGAGGAACTAGACTTACCTTAAAGCCTCAATTCTCTTACTTCCCTTCATCTCAATTTTTAGTTTCTTTAATTGAAACTGTCTGTCCCTTTCAATCTTTTCCAAGTGATATTTTCTTTCTCTTTCATCATCCTCCCTCCATTTTTCAGCCACCTATAACTCATATTTCCTCAGTTTTTCAGTTTCACCTGCCTTATATATCCTGTTTCTCAGCCTCCAACACCCTCCTTTTCTATTTTTCCTCTTCCACCCCTAGTTTCTCCAATTCCATTGCAATTCAACAGATCTATTGTCTGAAAAATGTTCGAAGTCTCAACAAATTTTCCCACACCTGTATAATATTTCACTATAATCCTCTGTATTTATATTTTCCTCATACAATGCTTGACTTCAGTCAGCTTTAATGCCTTAGTAATAGCCATCAGTTCCTCTTTTCTCTTGCTCTGCAGCTCTGCAGGTGATGGTTATGACAAAAATGTATCAACATCCATTGCTGCTGTCTTTCCATACACAAGCTTTAAATTAGCTTGAAAATAACAATTAACTAATAAATCACAAAAACTCTAATTTTCAATCCAATAGGACAAATCCCCAAAAGTGTTATGAGCCCAGAGGACCCCAAAACCCAGCGGCAATAGATATTCAACAAGACAAATGGTTACTTAAACAAATGTTGCTTTTAATTATCTTTAAACATGAAAAGACTCAAACTTTAACTTATCATTATTGACTTAACTAACCTAATTTAATCCCCTTCTAATTCTAAGCACACGTATATGTAATGTGTGTGTGTGTGTGTGTGTGTGTGTGTGTGTGTGTGTGTGTGTGTGTGTGTGTAAGTTCAGAAAAGTTCTTTGATTCACAGTCCAATCTCACTTCTCATTCCTCCAAGTTCACTGGTTGCAGGCAATTCTTATACTGGACACAGAATTTAACATTTATAAAGTTCACCAAGCTTTGGTGCTTGAAAGGTAAATGGTTACTGTTCATGTCGGTTTTCAGAGAGAGATTTGTTGTTTGATGGACACCTGCAACTGATTCCTTTTTAATCAACCACTTCACTGTCTTGCCAAAGAAACTTTCCCCCTCAGGGTTCTCCAATGATAACCTCTTTCTTTCAGGTCACCACAAAGTTCCTTTTTGTTTCCCTTATTTCAAGTGAAACATTAGGTAGCCAGTCCTCTTCTCTTGCATGAACCACAAGGGATTTGACCAAGCTGAACTAAGCACTCACAACCCATCTTCCAAATGGGGTTTTCCACAAGCTTGCCAGCTTTTCCTGTTCCAGTCCCAGCTGCTGCTGCTGACTGTAAAACTGCAGAACTGTCTTCCTTTTCTCTCTCTCTCTGAGAAAAAACCGGCTTTACTCTCTGTTTGCAAAACCACATGATCCTCTTAGAACAGCAAGTTCCTCTCCAGACAGACTTCAGCTCCGATGGGTTCTTTAATCTGTTGCCTTTTTGTAAACAATAATCCATTAGTGAAGTCTCTTGGGCACTCTCCAAAGCTTTTGCAAAGGCTCTTGGTGCCAACATGTCTAGCATGAGCAAAGCTTCAATATTGAAATAAGATCTGTTTTAAAGTGTTTGTATGTGACCTACACCAAAAAAACCTGCCCCAATTTATCTCTCAAAAATTTATCTATATAAATACAAACACAACATAATGTGTCACAGCATTATATTTAAGTTTTTTTTATTTGTCAAAGCCTGATATTTTTCTCTTGAACTCATATTTTGAAAGTCTTTTTCTAAGTCTGCAATCTCCTGTTCCAATTCCTCTACCTCACTTAAATATTCTCTTTTAACTGCTTTTGTATAACCAATTATTTGACCTCTCAAGTATGCCTTAAAAGTGTCCCAAAGAAGGAATTTGTCCCCAGTTGAGTTACAGTTGGCCTCATAGAACATATCTATCTGTGTTCTAATAAAGCTACAAAAATTTGGCTTCTTCAATGGATTAAGGCGCCATCTGTATCCTGTTTATGGATTGGCAATTGTCAATGTCAAAGGGGAATAGTCTGACAAAAGTCTCGTGTGTACACATTTTCAATGATCCTACCCTCTATTTGGCTGATGCCAAGAATAAATCTATCCTGGTGTAGGAGCCATGCCATTTTGAATAAAGCGAATAATCCCTTTCCCTTAGATACTGTCACCTCCATGCATCTATTAAATTCAACTCTTTCATGAAGGTCTGGGTAGTTTTAGCCACCCTGACCTTAGTTACCCTACTCAATGACTTAACCAGACAAAAACTGAAATCCACCCCCAACCAGGATGTTTTCTCTTCCCTCCTCCAATTTCAAGAAAATATCTTATATAAATTTGTCATCATCCCAATTAGGGGCATATAAGTTCAATAATATCCAGGATTCTGAATATATCTGGCAGTGCTCCATCACAAATCTTCCTGCTATATCTGTGACCACACGTTTCACCCTCACCCTTACCTGGCCCATTCATCTTCTCTTCAGTTTTTGGTGTTCACGCCCTAATAAGTGTGTTTCCTGAAGGAAAACTATATCTACTCCCAATTTTATTATGTGTGGCCAAACTCTTTTCCTCTTCACCATTTCATTTAATCCATTTACATTAAAACTAATGCATTTTATACAATTGGCCAGTGCCCCAGTGCCACCCTGATACCCTCATCTCTCCCCATTTGATATCCATCCAATCCTTTATCCTTGACCATTTGAACCAGCCACCCAGTTCCATGACAAATCCCTGAAAAAAACTAAAAAAAGAAAAAGGACAAAGAAAACCTTTCAAAACACTTCACCACTGTTGATGTAAGTGCTACTGGTCAATAGACATTAAGACATTCTTCTTGGGCACCAGTATGATTGAAGCCTTTTTGAAACAGGTGGGTACCATGTCCTGCTGCAGTGAGATGTTGAAGATATCCATGAATACCTTGGTAAGTTGGTCACCACAGATTTTTAATACCTGGCCAGGTCCTCCATCCAGGCTGGATTCTTTCCTTGGATTCACTCTCCTGAAGGCAGTATGCACATCAACCTCAGATACAGACAGGATGATGGGATTATCAGGGGACATGGGGATGCAGAGAGGTGGTTCTTTGCAGTTACTGTCATCCAATTGAACACAGAAGGTATTGAGTTCCTCTGGAAGAGAAGCTATGCCATCTGCTACTTTACCGGATTTGGTTTTGTAACAGGTTATGGCTTTTAGGCCCTGACACAGCTGCTGGGTGTCCCTTGTTATTTCCATTTTCATCTGGAATCTCCACTTTGCCCAGGAGATAGATTTCTGCAGGTCATGCCTGATCTGGATCTCCGGACTTAAATGCCTGTGATATGGCTCTCAGCAAGTTCTAGAGTTCATTGTTCATTGGCTGGGGAAAACCCCTGTATGATTTGGTGGGAACACACTCATCCTCAGTTGTTTTGATAAAGTACGTGACAGCCTTGATGTACTCATTGACTTGGCAGAGTCCTTGAGCACCACCTAATCTGCTGACTTGAGGAAGTCTTTTAACCATTTTTCAGCCTCCTGTGACCACCTTCTAGCTGTCCTGATCTCCGGAGCCTCTCATTTTAGCCTCTGACTGTTTGAAGGCAGAATGAGTACAGCCAGGTGATCAGACTTGCCAAAGTGTGGTCTCAGGAAAGAACAGTAGCCCTTCCTTCTCTTGGAGTAGCAGTGATCAAGAGTGCTAGTACAGCAAGTTACAACGTGGTAGTTAGGCAGGATTTTCTTGATGCAGGCCTGATTAAAGTCACCAAATAAGATTTATAGTGCGTTTGGCTGGGGTGTCTTTCATTTACTGACCACATCATGCAGCTCCGCAAGGGCCTGCTTGTAATCGGCATCAGGATTACGGTGAGAATCACTGATGATAACTCTCTGTGAGATAGAAGGGTCGGCATTTAATCGAGATTTGTTCTAAGGCAGTAGAGCAGGAGGTTGACATAACTCCAGTGTCCATGTACCACCCAGTTTTAACGAAAAAGCACACACCACCTCTTCTTTCTTTTCCAAAATTCAAGTTCTGATCCAGTCATGAATGGAGAAACCATCTGGTTGGATAGCGATGACTGGTGAATTCTCTGTTCACCAGGTGTCGGTGCAGCAAACAACTGAGATTTGTTTCTGATAAAGTAGCCTTATCAATTTTATTCTCCATTGACATTAGTCAGTAATATGGACACTAGGGGAAGGTTACCCTAACCCTAATGAGAGGTGGAGAGGATGTGTTCTTGGGAATCACTAAATCAGAGGATATTTTCTGGACCCAACATACTAATAGCATGGTGAAGAAAACACGCCAACACCTCTACTTCCTCTGGAGTTTGCGGAGGTTTGGTATGATACTAGAAACCTGGCAAACTTCTACAGATGTATGGTGGAAATGTGCTGACCGACTGCATCACAGTCTGGTATGGGGACACCAATGGCCCTGAGTGTAAAGCCCTCCAAAAGGTAGTGGACATAGCTCAGGACATCATAGGCAAAACCTTCCCCACTATCGAGAAAATCTACAGGGAATGCTGCCATGGGAGAGCAACAGCAATCATGAAAGATCCACACCAGTCAGCACGTGCTCTGTTCTCGCTACTGCCATCAGAAAAGACATATAGGTGCCACAAGACTCACCCCACCAGGTTCAGGAGCAGCTGCTACTCCTCCACCATCAGACTCCTCAAGAAAAAATTCAATCAGGGATTCATTTAAGAACTCTTACTTGTGTAATTTATTGAATTTTTAAAAATTCTCTCTGTATTCCACAATTTGTTTACATTTGTTAACTGTTTACATTTTTTTATTTGTTTACATGGGTACATTATAGTTTTTATTTTGCACTACCAATAAGTAGCAGTTCTTACTCGGCTGCAGGAAAAAAAATCTCAGGGTTGTATGTGATGTCATATATATGTAATATGACAATAAATCTGAACTCTAAATCTTGCTGAATTAAATTACATTTTTAATGATATAAATGGAAATACATTGGATACATAGTGCAAATATGGATTTTTAGAAACACCTGGTAGCTGCAACATCAAGACTCACAAATCAGCAGGGGAAGATGCTCAATCCTGGAGCCTACTCCACCATTTCATTTCATGTTGGGCAATCTAATTATAATATCAACTCTGCATTCCACTTTACCTGCAGTAACTTCTCACCCCTTTTCAATTATCTAACTACTTCTGACATAAAAATATTCAGACACTTCTGCCTTACAAAAATAAATCACCTCATCTCTATCCAAAATGGGTGAGCCCTTATATTTTTTAAACAGTGACTCTTAATTCTAGATGCTCCCAAAAGTGGAAATATCCACAACACATTCAATCTATCAAGAGCTCTCAGGATCTTAAATGTTTCAATCATGTCCCCTCTACTCTTCTAAACTCCAGCAAATAACAGCCTAGCCTGTCCAACCTTTTCTCATAAGATTAAACTTTGAACTGCATATGAGAGTTATTCATAAAAGGAAGTGAGGTACAAACGTATTGGAGAATGGCTGTTAGTGTCTTAGTTACAAAATCTTATATATCCGAACTACTTAAAGTTCCGATCCCAAAACGACCACTTGTTCCAAGTGGCATTTCTCACACTGCAAATTCCTGGAAACTGTGCATGGTTTAATGTTGGTGGAGTTGAAACTTAGCATTTTCCACTGACAGCTGTCAAATTTACACCAGCCAGCCAGCAGCTGTTACCTCTTCTAGAAAAAAAGTATGCAAGCTTTCTTGTTGAAAAAACAGAAGGGGAGATAGCATGTGAGATATCTTATTGCAAGAGCATCCCAAAGCTTCAATAAATGTCTGTTTATAGTCTAGAAGTGTTTCCACTGGCTGCAGGTGTGTTTCAGTATTAGAGGTCATAGATATGGGCATCTAGTCTATGTACTTTTCTTTATTCCTTAGTATATCATGTTTAAAGATTCCCAGAAATTTGCTGCACACATGTAAAACTTACACTTGTTAAATATGGACTTTAAAATTTTACTTTTAATTATACTTTGCATATTTATATGATTGGAGTGTGACTACTTGTCTGATGTTGTTTTACCCACATGATTCTACTCCCATTTTATTTTTGCCATGTCATCTCTTGAACTATTGTTCTGCACTAGCACTTCCAGAATCTGCCCAGTTTTATTTCCTGCAACAAAGTTAAGTGCTACCCGGTGGTGGAATTGTTGTGGCAGTTTTAAGGCAAGTGAGAAGCCTAGGGACATGACTGGAGCAATGGATGCAAATTTGAGGAGGGAATGAGGCTAGGGTCTTGAATCAAGTGGTGGGTGAAGTATGGTGTGACAGAGTGAGAACAAGGTCATTTCAGAAGACTGATATGATAACCTCCAGCCACAGTCTTCTGTTATAGTGTTAGGAATCAATACAGATATACTGGAGTGGGGCACTTCCAAAAATATACTTTCTTGGTAAACTTTGCAGCATGTGATTATCTTCATTTACTGTACCATATAATTAAATAAATTCACAAAACAATGTTGCCATCATTCATATATCAGTATATCAGTGAAGACTTTGAGAGGCAGTTAAACCAGCCCAGCCCCTCAACATCTTGTGTTGGCAGGGTCCAAGACTGGGCTCTTTCTCCATTCAGTCTTTGTGGTAGCTGACTGTATGTATACAACTGGATGAAGCAGCATCTGCACACCCACACACCCACCCCCACACCCACCCCCGCCCCCCACCTCCACCCCCCACCCCCGCCCCCTTTGCATTCTATTATGTTATTAACACAATAGATGATTTAGAGAGTGGAGCGTACAAGAACCTTCACATCTTTTACAAACCTCTGTTCATTTCTTTTTGGCTCTCTTGTAACAAGCAGTTTCTGCCAGCCACTCTGCAACTCTTCTCCCTTTCTACACAAGTTCCATTGAAATGTTTCTTTCTAATGCTCTTTCTCATTTCCTCTGCCTATTTTTCATCATCTGTTCTTTTTCATAATTTAAAAAAAATTCTTTCCACACACATATTCTAGAGAGAATCACAAAAAAATTAAAAAGATCCAATGAGCAAAAATTTAAAAATCTTTATTCTTTCAATTCAAACATTTCACCCACCCCATTAAAAAATTATTATAGTTGAAAATATTTACACAAATGTATTGGGTTTCATTCTTGAGATACTTGGTTAAATATATTTTTAATTTAGACATACAGCATGGTAATAAGCCATTTTGGCTCATGAGTCCTTGACACCCAAGTTACATCCAATTAACTCCAGTACATTTCGAGCAGTAGGGGGAAACTGGAGCTCCTGGGGAAAACCCATTCAACACAGGGAGAATGTCCTTTCAGACAGCACAGAATTCAAACCCTGGTCCCAATCGCTGGTACTGTAAAGGCATTGAACTAACCATTACACCAACTGTGTCACTCCAGCATTTCCAGAAGTTCACTGCAGAATGACACTTTTTGAATACAAACAGCCTGAGGAAAAACGACAGAGGAAATGAAGGAATAGTATATGCTCTTCATGTTCTTTACATTTGACTGAAGATCATCTTTAAACAACTAAAACACTCCATTAAAGCTGTAATTTCTGATTAAACAGAAAAACTCCTTAAAGGTTTAAGTCAGAAAGATAGTGTACTTCAAACTTTCTGGTATTGGTGGAATACTGTACACATTATATTACACCCCATACACATTTAATTTCCTCAACCTTCCCTCACCTAAAGGAGGAAATCTAATAGTGTCACTAGAACATTAGAGTCTTGCAAGCCTTTGATTCACATGGCTGTTTGTTGTTTGCAAACACAGGAAATTGGTGCTGATAAGTCATCTGCTTACATTTTGACATTCACCAATTTCATTCAGTAGTATAACTGATCAGAGTTCTTAACAAAATACAACAGTTGTAAAACAACTGGTTTCATTAATAAAGGTCTGAATAAATGTAAAAAATCATGCAGAGGTGTAGAAGCAAAACAGCGACTTACCATTCTATACCAGCTCGCATAATATCATCCCACCAGCATTCTGTCACCTCTCCCATCTCATAGGATGTAGGCATGCATTCAAAACTCCAAAGTCTGTCAGAGCCTTGGCTTTTGTCATAGTAACTCTGTACTACTACTAACGCTTCTCCTGAAGGGCATTGAAAGTTGAATCCTTGCCTATATTGATTGATCCAATGCACATCAGATGGAAAATAATTCTGACAATAAACCACAGTGATTAGGACGATAAGCAAGTAGGCACTTTTGAGATACATTTCTAATGCCTGAATGCACTGTCTGAGTCTTACTTCGTCAACTGTTTTATATGCAATGTAACATTTGGCAAACAGATGTTTCCAACTGCGAGTCCAAAAAACTTTTATGATCTGACATGAAAATATGCACATGCTTTAAATCTAATACCCATATTGTGAAATTGATCGTATTCTTTTTAAGGTGGACCACACATTTAATTTTCTGTTAAGAAGATCCATGTGCTTAAACAGAATTATATTACTGGAAAGTCCAAAGCTCTTGCACCTCACCATTAATGTCAGATCAGCTTTAAAGAATAACACTACAATTATATCAATAAAGGAATTACTATTGTTGTTCTCCAATCATGAACAAAATCATATCTAAATGTCCTTTAATATTCAGAAAAGAAAATATTAACTTATTTTGTCCTATCTTTTAATGGTAGCTCAGGGCATTTCACTGTGCAGTACTTCTTTAATTCAAACACATAGCTATTGCAAACTGCAAATGCTTTTATATTTGAATCAAAACAATTTTATTGAAATATCAACATAAATTCTGTTTATTACTCTTCATACATATTCTTAATTGTTGAGTATTTACAATACTTTCCGGTTTTACTTCTAATTTCCAGCATCTGAGGTTTGGTATGAACAGGCACGGGCCATGTACATGTTGAGATTGAATGCTGAATTGGATGCATATCATGATTCTCCTTAGCTAATCAGTCCTATACTTCCTGATTACCCAAAGTGGAGGTCAATATGGTGAGATGGCTCATTCATGCTGAAATTCAGGAGACTATTCACAGAACATGCTATGCAATAGAATGATATGAATGTTCATCTTCTAATTAAAAAAAAAATTTAGACATACAGCACAGTAACAGGCCCTTCCAGCTCACGAGCTTGTGCTGCCCAATTACACCTGATTAACCTACAACCTCACTCATTTTGAACAGTGGGAGGAAACCGAAATCCTCGGGGAAAACCCACGTGGAAATCAGGAGAATGTACAAACTCCTTACAGGCAGTGTGTGATTCGAGCACAGGTCTCTGGCGCTGTAACCACTTCTCTAACCATGCTGCCCTTTTAGTTTAATGATATTTTAAAATTTTCTGAAAATATTTAAGAGTAATTTTAATGTAGGTTTTTGAAAATGTTTAAATAAATATAATAATTCACTTTTTATAATCGAGTGAACTTTTTTTATAATCTTTAAGGCTCTAAACTTACTTAAGTAACATTTTTGTTTTTATATTTTATTTGTTTTTTTCTATTTGATAGAAACATTGCAGACTTCAAAGATTTGTGCATTTGACAAGTATGCTGAGACGGAGGTTAGAACTGGCTTGCTCACAGGTTACATGGTTATTTCACATGGGATACTTATCCCAATGTAACATCCCTTTGAAATCAATTTGCTGCACAGGGCTCCATTCTCCATCACAAAAAAAATAAACAACTGCTGTGCACAAATGTGCTGGAGAAACTCAGCAGATTAATACACAGCAGCCATAGGAAGTAAAAGGCAGTGGACATTTCAGGCCTGAGCCCTTCTTCAGGAGTGTTGGAAATCAGGCAGATGCCTATCTAAAATAGGGAGGAGGTAGAGGAAAGGGGAGGAGCACAGGTTTTTACATGTGTTTACAGGCAGGAGGGTAAAAGAGAAAAGAAGCAGAGAAGTGATGGGCGAAACAATAAAATACCATAAAATGTAATACCATAAAAACTTGTGGAATGTTCTTGACATGTCATTCCTGATTCCATGCTACTGAATTTATGACTTCCAAAATGCCCTAATCAAATATTCTGAATACCACTATCCTTCAACGAGTCCAAGGAAACTTTGGCCATCCTTCCCGCTGGCTCCCTGCAGCATGACCTCTGCATGCAGGACAGGAAATGATTATGGCAAAGAGAGAGAGTGCTTTTTAGTTAATATCATGTGGTAAACTACTCTACGAATGTTTAGCTATCTGGTCAACCCCCGCCCCCCCCCCCCCCCCCCTTGGCTGACTGTACCTGTGGCTCCTCCCACAGACTCCTGAATAAAGGTGACTGTTCCACAGCCCCCTCCCTAGTTCAGGACAGTTGGCCAGCATGGACATGCTTCCATTCTATTGATATAAAAGCTTACCAGTTTTACATAGCATGTTGGGACTAAACACACAAACACTCCACTGCATCTACAGAAAGTGATCCAATACTGGCCTCCATCACGCTGGATCAAGATAGCCCTCACCAACTCACCAGATCGATAATGCACATCCAGGTAAATGGCCACGAGAGGAGCTGCCTGTACGATAGTGGGAGCATGGAAAGCTTCATCCAAACCCCATGGTGCAGTGTTACTCCCTCGCGATAAGGCCAGTAAGCCACAAACTCTCTTTGACCTCGAAATCCCATACAGCTGATGTTTGCGGCTACTGTGTAGTGACTCTGACCACGTGGGGCACAGACTACAAAGACTTTAAACTCCTGGTGATGTCGTGCTGCCATGCTACTGGGCTGGACTTTCAATGCTGTGGTGAATGTCTGCCAAGCTGCCTGTCTCCCCTCTGGCGAGCCTTGCTGTACTAACATTGGCTGTACATTATGTCTACTGTTAAGGACACTCCCCTTGGGTATAACTGTGTATGCACCTATTGTCTTTCATTATTGTGCCATGAGTTTCTGCTAATAAAAGCCATGATTATTGTTTGATCACATCGTCTTTGTCTACTTCATCAACTGGCACTTCAAATGCCACCTTAAAAGTGTGACGATGGAATACGATGGGCCCCATCTTCCCCTCACTGTCTGTAATCAGCAGTTTTTTAACCATCCACTGCACTCCACCAACTAAACCCCCTCCCCCTCCCTCCACCGGCCTCTTCCTTCACTGTTTCCAGCCACCAACCCAAAGATTTCCCACTGTACATGACCTGCGGACTCTCAACTCTCAAGATCACCCCTCCACCACTGTTCACTAACCTCACTCCTGACTGCAAACCTGTTGCCACCAAATGTAGGCAATACAGTGCCGGGGATAGGGCCTTTATCAGGTCGGAGGAGCAGCAGCTTCTCAATGAGGGGCTCATTGAAGCCAGCACCAGCCCCTAGAGAGCCCAAGTGGTGGTGGTGAAGAATGGGAAGAAAAACAGAATGGTCATTGACTACAATCAGACCATTAAAAGATACATGCAACTGGATGCGTACCCTCTTCCCCACATATCTAATATGGTAAACCAAATTGCGTAATATCGGATATTCTCCACCATTGATCTAAGGTCAACATATCATCCGCTCAGAGGACCACCACTCTACTGGTTTAGAGGCAGATGGTGCTTCTACCATTTCCTGAAGGTTCCCTTCGGCATCACCTCCCCCTTGTTAAATCTACCTCCTTTCCCCTGCCATATCAAGGCAGACATTGCCAAAGCCATGATGCATGTGATGGATGAATCCATCCCATTCCAGGTAGAGAGTGATGCCTCCAACTTTGCTCTGGCTTCCACCTTTAACCAGGTGGACAGACCATAGCCTTCTTTTCCTACACCCTCCAGGGCCTCAAAATTCGACACTCCTCTGAAAAGGAGCAGGCCCAAGCCATTGTCAAGGCAGTATGGCACTGAAGACACTACCTCACTGGCAAATGATTTATCTTGCTGACTGACCAATGTGCAGTTGCTTTCATGTTTAACAATCAGCAGCAAGGTAAAATCAAAAATGACAAGATATTGAGGTGGAGAATTGAACTTTCTACCTACAATTATGATCTCTGCATGCCAGCTCATATAACCATATAACCGTTTACAGCACGGAAACAGGCCATGTCGGCCCTTCAAGTCCGTACCGGTTCACTTGAACAACTCCACTAGCTCCTCCGCAAACTCCAGAGGAAGTAGAGGCTTTCTTCATGATGCCATCTGGACTGGAAATTATTATGGCAAAGAGAGAGGGGGCGGTATGTGCTTTTTAGTTAATATCATGTGGTAAATTACTCTATGTATGTTTAGCTATCGGGTCACCACCCCCCATCCAGTTGCATGTATCTTTTAATGGTCTGATTGTAGTCAATGACCATTCTGTTTTTCTTCCCATTCTTCACCACCACCACCACTTGGGCTCTCCAGGGGCTGGTGCTGGCTTCAATGATCCCCTCATTGAGAAGCAGCTGCTCCTCCGACCTGATAAAGGCCCTGTCCCCGGCACTGTACTGCCTACATTTGGTGGCAACAGGTTTGCAGTAAGGGGTGAGGTTAGTGAACAGCATTGGAGGGGTGATATCTTGTACAGGCCCAGGAGACTCAACGATCAGGTAGATGCTCTACCTCACAGAACATGTGCCAGTGCAGAAACAGGCCCATTTCAAGTCCTCTACAATGACTTCTACAACTCTGGAGTCACCAGGTTCTTTCATTTTATCAAAGCCCACAATCTGTCTTACTCCACTGAGGAGATCAGGACTATAACCAGAAACTGCCAGTTCTGTGTGGAGTGTAAACCACATTTATATCGACCAGAGTGCATCTGATAAAGGCTACCCTTCCACTCCTCTGACTGCAATGTGTACTTCCTCAACATCAGTGACATGTTATCATGTTTTCCAATTGTCATCCCCTACTCGGATATGACAACTGCCACAGTCATAAAGGCCCAATGCAATCTGTCATCCTGTTTGGGTACCCCTGCTACATCCATAGTGACTGGGGGTGGGAATCTTCCTTTATGAGCGACGAGCTGTGTCAGCCCTTGCTGGCCAGAGGCATCACCATGAGCAGGACCACCAGCTACAACCCCTGAGGGAACAGACAGATGGAAAGGGAAAACACTACTGTCTGGAAGGTCATCCTCTGAGGTGTGCGGTTTAGAGGCCTTCCATTCTTCCTCTGGCAAGATGTCCTCTCCGAGATGCTCCACTCAATCAGATCGCTTCTATGCATCCAAGCTAGAATTTTATTTAAATCATACATTACATATACAAAACACAACTGGGCTGCTTTATAAAAACTCACAAAATTAGGAAGCTGCAAGCCTTCCGAACTGTAAATTCTATGTTAATTTATCCAAAGAAACTCTTGCCATTATTACTTTCCATAAGAATCAATTGAAAAAGATACTGTATACTAGGAAAAACATTAATCTTAACACAATTTACTCTACCTATTAAGGTAATAGATAACATATTACATCTTTCCAAATGTTTTATTCTTTTTAATAATGAAAAATAAATTAATTTAATTTTTTAAAAAATTCCACTTCCACACAAATATCTAAATATTTTATTCCCACATCTGGCCATTTAGTTAGAATTGAAATTAATAAAATATTTCATTCATAGCCATCTAATTTTCTGGAATTCCATGTAGTTCTGGAATCCATGACTGAGTGAAGCAATAACTCCAAAACAATGTTTCTCAACCTTTTTCTTTCCACTCACATACCACTTTAATTATTCCCTATGCCATAATGCTCTGTGATTAGAAAAGGATTGCTTAAGGTGGTATGTGGGTGGAAAGAAAAAGTTTGAAAATCAGTTTTAATTGTACCTAATTGACTCATATGTGCATGGTTTCATAACTCCAAAGGAAATGGGCCAATGACAAATCTTTCTCAAGCAGAATATTTCAGTAACAATTGGGTCCAGAGCAGTGGTTCTCAACCTTCCCTTCCTACTCACATACCACCTTAAATAATCCCTTACTACTCACAGAGCACTTATGGGATAGGGATTACTTAAAGTGATATGTGAGTGGTAAGAAAAAGGTTGAGACTCACTGGTCTAAAAGGTAACCAATAAACAATGTTAAGATCAGTTTAATGGTAATGTTATGAGCCCAGAGGACCCCAAAACCCAGCAGCAATAGAAATTCAACAAGACAAATGGTTACTTAAACACAAGTTGCTTTTTAATTTTGAAAACAGAATCAAACTTTAACTTATTACTCTTAACTTACTTAACCCCCCTTCTAATTCTAAGCGCACGAGTATGATTTGATTCATAGTCCAATCTCACTTCTCACGCCTCCAAGTTCATTGGTTGCAGACAATTGTTATATTGTGCACAGAATTTAACATTTATGAAGTTCACCAGATTGTGGTACTTGAAAGATAAATGGTTAACAGCTCAGGAAGGTTCTTGTCTGTTTAGAGAGAGAGATTTGTTGCTCATTGGACTACCCACAACTGATTCCTTCTGATCACCCACTTCAATGTCTTGCCAAAGAAATTTGCCCCATCAGTGTTTTCCAGATGATGTCGGACTCTGGCTTTACCTTACTCTTAATTTAGTCTATGTGTGGTCTGAGTCCAGCGTGTTCTTTGAATGAAGTGATAGGAGAAGGTATTCGGTTCAACAGTCAGTTTATTACACAGCACAAGAATAAAACTTAACTGAGCTCTGGGTCAGTCGTTAGTTCATAGGTCACCTGCACAGTGAGCTATTCCCCAAGACTGACCCCTATTGTCCAGTTGGCTCAGTTTATATAGGTCAACCTTATCATACAGAACAAAAGTTGGCTTCCTTTGCTAGATTTCATTATCATACAGAACAAAAGTTGTCTTCCTTTGCTAGATCTTTTTGCATAAGGGTTATCACAAGTCATCTCCTGTTTTGCAGATATCTGGGGTGTAGCACTCCCATCTTAATCCTCCAGGCCAGACTATCCTGTTGTGTTGATCAGAAATTAATTCATCCCCAGATATTTCTAATCACCATTCTGTTCTTGTCTGGCCAATTTCTGCTGTTCTCTTTAACACCTCCTCCTGCCTTAATCTTCCTCCTAGACTTGTTTTCCATTCCCTTTGTTTCTTACAGGCCATTCTTTGTTCTGATCTGGCCTGTGTCTCCTGTGCTACTCACCACCTCATTTAGTTTGAGCATTCCTCCTAAATTGTTTTATGCATTTCCTCTCCCTGTATTTTGGAGAGACAATTTTGCTCAGCCAACTTTGCTCCATGCTGTGATTGCCACTTAATCACATTCCTTTTTCCCTGAACCATGCAGTAAATATACACTTATTAATTAATCATTTATTTCATACTGTTTTAACCCCTAGATTCCAACAGTCCCCCTTTTGGTCTCATGAAAATGAGACCAACCACCAGTTAACTTATGGGACCAAGACCTCAGGAGTTTTTGCAAGGACCGGCATCTCCGACCCCTTGTTAAACTTAACCTCACAAACTTGGCCATTATGAACACACTTCAGTTCAGTGGGGGCCCCAACACAGTGTTCAGGAACGTCAGTCCAATCCGCAAAGTACTGTTTCGGTTCATTATGGGCCTCCCAGGCTGATCATAAACACTTTGTACAGTTGTTTCCTTCTCCAGATGCTTCAAGGGCTAGGAACAACATCACCCATAGTCCCCACATAGTATTCATCTCAGCTCCCTTCATTGTTTTGATGCCAATAAATTAATTATGCCGTCAACCACTGATACACAGTCACCGTAGTCCAATAGTCTCTTTAAAAAGAGACGTTAAGTGTTCTTAGTCCGTGGTTGCTTCACAGGTTCTCAGTCACCTCCGTTCGAATCTGTTCCAGTGTCCGTGTTGGTGGGTCCGTTGCTGTACACTGACTCCAATGATACCACGTCTCGCCTTTTCCTTGTAGTCGAACCGCGTGGGACGTCCTCTCCACCACTCTGTAAGGTCCTGTCCACCTGGGCTCCGACCACTTTCTTTTGATGACCTTTAGCAGAACCCACTCTGCGACTGAAGGTATCGGTGTTTCCCCTTCTCTGTTGGGACTTGTGACCTGTTGTGAAAAATCTGACACCAGAGCCGTTAGTTTTTCATAATAAAGCTTGCATCCCATTGAGCTTACCTCATTCTTCGTTGTCTGAATTCCGGCTCCCGGTCCTGGAAACTGGTGCCCTGTTTGTAGTTCATATGGAGTAAATCCTGTCACAGAACTTACCGAACTCCTTACTGACATTAATGCCAGGGGCAACGCATCCACCCAATTTAGTTTGGTCCGTGCCTGTACTTTCCCGATCTTACTTTTTATTGTTTGGTTCATCCTCTCCACTTTCCCTTGGGATTGCGGATGGTACACCGTTCCAAAGGCATGTTTCAATCCCAACATTGCTTCTACCTCCTGTAGATTATTATTCTTAAAATGACTTCCATTATCAGACCTGATTTTTCTAGGGAATCCGTGTCTCGGAATATACTGGTTGATCAGGAATTTACATACCGTCCTTGCATCTTCTCTTTTGGCAGGGATTGCCTCCGACCACCCTGTGAACACATCTACTGCTACTAAGAGGTATCGATAGCCACTTACCCTCTCAATCATGTCCGTATAATCCAGTACGATTTCCTGCCCTGGTAACTTAGGTAGAGGGAACTGACCTTCATGTGGCTTTACAGTCGCCTTTACATTGAAAGCTATACATACATCACACTCTCTAATATGGTTCTCCACCATCGCAGGCAGGAAGGGGTGCCACCAATGTATCAAGTACCTTATCATCTGCTTCTTTCCACAGTGTGTTAGCCCATGCGCCTCCTCGAGGAGGGGTTTCATGAGTCCAGATGGTAAAACTGGTCTCCCGTCTATCGATCTCCATAGTCCTTGATCCTTGGTTGCCCCCCTTTCCTCCCATACCATCCTTTCCTGAGGTGATGCCTTTGCTTGTTCCTGTACTATTACTTCTACCCTACACGGTGGTAATAAGTCATGTGCTGTTCTGTCTGTCTGTATCATAATAAACTGAGGGCCGTATCCTGCTGCCCTTTTAGCGGCCATGTCCGCTTCCTGATTTCCCCGAGCCACCATCGTATCTGTTCTATCATGTCCTTTACATTTAAGAACTGCTAATGCCCTTGGTTTCAGGAGGGCCTCAGCCAGTTTCCTAACATCCTTCTCGTGTTTAATTGGGGTCATTGCTGCTGTTAAAAACCCACTTCTAATCCATTGACTAAGTTCGACCTGAATTGTCCCTACCACATATGCCGAGTCTGTATATATATTGACCTCCTTCCCTTCTGCCCATTCTAATGCTGCTATCATTCCCTGTAGTTCTGCGAGTTGTGCTGACTCCTTTCCTCTCACTGTCCCTGTAATGATTTCTTCAAATCCTCCTGTAGTTTTTCGTACCACCGCATAGGCAGCTTTCAATCCATCTGTGGGGTGTCTGTAACAGCACCCATCTGTAAACAAGGTTTCATCTGGTTCTCTTAAGGGTGTAGCCTGTAGGTCAGGTCTTATTTTAATATCCTTCACTACCCTCTTCACACAACAGTGTGGTTCTCCCTCTCCCATATTGTCTGCCATGTTAATGCCTTCATGGGTAAATGTAACATTTGGAGCATTCAGGATCTTTTCTAGTCTCGTCTGCCTTAGTGAAGTCATTGTAAATGCTGTCGAGCTCACAAATGCTACAATGCTATGTGTTGTTAATACCGTCAGGCCATGTCCCATTACTATGTGTGCCACCTTTTGTAAAATCTTTGCTACTCCCGCTGCATGTCTCGTACATGGTGGGTGTCTGTCTTCCGTTGGGTCTAGTGTGATACTCACATACATAAGCACACATCTTCCACCCCCTTTTTTCTGAAAAAGAACACCATCAATTGTGTGTGCTTTTTCAGAAACATCCAAAAAGAAAGGTAGTTTATAATTTGGAATCGCCAAATCTGTAGCTGTTGTAAGAGCTTGCTTCAATAGAATAAAACTCATCATCAGCCTGTGCAGTCCAATCAAGTGTAGCTCCCAGGTTCCTCATCCCCTGCTCATTCACCAAAGTTCGCAGTGGATGTGTCAACTCACCATACGATGGGATAAACTGCCTACTATAACCTGACAAACCCAAAAACGAAAGCATCTCTTTAACTGTCTTTGGTTTTGTATGATGTAGTATCGCTGTTCGATGTGCAGGGGAAATCCCTGTGCCTTTCGCTGAGACCATTCTCCCTAAAAAGGTGACCACCTGCCTGCAGCATTGCAGCTTTGAGCGAGAGACTTTAAAGCCTGCCTTGAACAGCTGCACTAGCAGGAGACAGGTGGCCTCCAAACAGGAAGTATGATCAGGTGCTGCTAATAGGATGTCATCTACATACTGGATCAGAACTACCCCACCTGGCAGTGCTAGCCCCCCCAGCTGTTCTTTCAACACCTGATTGAAAATCCCTGGAGATAAAATAAAGCCCTGTGGAAGCCTAGTATACCGCAACTTTCTACCTCTATACGTGAACGAAAACACATCTCTTAATGGTTCTGCCAGCGGCAAGCAAAAGAAAGCATTCGCTAAATCTATGCAAGAGAACCACTTGTGGTTGGGGGTTAAAGCAGTCATGGCAGTATATGGGTTTGGTACTGGAACTGTGGGTGTACTCACAATACCATTGATGCGCCTTAAGTCATGGGCCATCCGATATTTGCCCATGTCTTGTTTAGGAACCGGTAAAATGGGTGTATTCCAACTAGAACGCGAATGTTCCAACACCCCTGAATACATAAGGCCATCGATGGTCTTTGCCAAACCTTCCTCAGCATCAGGTTTGTGGGGATACTGCATCTGCCAAATAGGGGTGAAATCTGACAGTTCGAAGGTTATGGGATCAACCTGCTGACAAAAACCCACATCTGCTGGTCCCACTGACCACAGGTTCTCAGGGAGAGAATCTAGCATAGGGGCCGAGTCGGGGTGATCCATCTTCTCTCTACCATGAAAGCGTTCAATCTGTCTATGCTCAAGGAGGACTTGATCATATGTCGGAGACAAAATTCTGTATGCCTGACCAGATGAGGAGAACTGCACTGTCGGTATTTGGGTGTCAGACCAGTCCCTTAGGGACTTCAAGTTCCGACACATCGGTCCCAAATCTTTTGCCTGATGAGTAGTGCCAATTGCAAGGGTGACATGAGGAATGGCCTCACCTGCCATCTCATACCATTCCAGCTGTTCAGATGTCAGTGCCAGCGCAGCGGCCACTCCCTCCTTTCCTACCACTATGTAGTCCGAATTAATTTCCCATAGCATGCCCTCTACCTCTTCATAAAAGGCATGCTGATACATTTCATCCCCATCCCTATTGTAAAAGAGGGTCATATGGGGAGGGTCCGAGGGAGGGGTATACGGGTGTAACGTCTGGATCCACGGCTTCCATTGATTATAAAGTTTTAGCAGCCCCCCCTTCTGAGGGTCCTCTGATTGCAACAACCCCCAGTAAATGTCAGCCCATTGTCCCTCAGACGCGGATCCTCCAGCTGCCGCCAACAACATCTGAGAACTGGAATGCAGTGTAGTTAATGAACAGTTCATAGAATATCCATTTGGAAAGGTGACCTCTATTCCGCTGGGTCCACAAAGGATCGATGCTCCGCACTTGACCAACAGGTCTCTGCCCAAGAGATTGGTAGGGCACCTGGCTGACAAAATATATTGATGTGTAAAAGTCTGTCCCGCCACAGAAGTGACTAGTGGTGTAGAAAACGGCAGATTTTCTGGTGTACCCGAGAACCCTATCAGCTGGACGCTAGAGGATGATGTTTTATCTTGAAATTCAGTGCCAGTGAGTGTTGAAAATCTGGCTCCCGTATCCACTAAAAAGGATACTTCCATGTCCATAACTTTAATCTGCAGGAAAGGGTCTGCCAACCTAGCCTGCTCGTGGGTGCTCGGGCTCCGTCACTGTGGGCAATATTGCTCCTCCTCTGTCAGCAAAGGGAATTGTCTCTTTGGAGCTAAAGCCGCATGGGGTGCCTGATGTACCGGGGGTGGCACTGACGATCTCTGGGGCTGGACCCAATGCTCATTTTGTGGTGGTCCATATCCCCTTCCCCCAGTGTCCCGAGGATCCCAAGCCAGGGAGCAGTCTCTCTTCCAGTGTCCTGGCTGACCGCATACAAAACATACGGCTGGTTGCATTCGTGGAGCACCCCGACCTCTCCCTCTTACTCGGAATCCCCCCATTGGACCTCCCATTCTGGCCACAAAGGTGAGACCCGGTGCCCAATATGGGGCCGGGTGCCAACTCATATTATTCCCTTGTGGTGGCTGCGTTGGCTGCTGAATCATCTGGTTCGCACCCTTTGAGGAAATCTTTTTTGCCTCGTTTGCCTTTTTTCTAGCCTCTTCCAATTGAAGCGTAAGGAGTTGCACTTGTGCCGACTCCATAGTATGTTTGTCCTCCTTTTGCTTAGCCCTGTAACGTTTCATGTGATGGGTCAAATGTTTTTCCCATTGCTCACTCGAGCAGCCAGGAATATCAGGGTTATTCTCTAATGCCTCCCTAACTACAGCTGGCAGTCCACTCGTTACTGCAGCCCTAAAGAGTGTAGTCTGCAAGGGATCTGTGGCCGGGTGTACTCCAGCTTTATCAGTCCAACTCTCCCTACACTGACTCAAAAAAGTCGAGATCTCCTCATCCTCCTTTATGGAAAAGGTCAGGGACTGCATGACACCGGGGGGAACGGGGAACTTATCTCTCATTGCCCCTCCTACTGCTGTAGCATGGTTGGCAAATGGCTCGGCATCGAGGCACCTAGTGATTCCTGCGATCATTTCTACCTGCTGTATCTCCCACAGCCCAAGCTGTTTACCCAATAATGCTCTCCAATCCCCTATGGCTATCTTATGTCCCATCGTATATTGGCAGAACTTTCCCATCCACGCTCCACCTCCCTCAGTCGGAGGTGGCATTTTATCCAAAATACAATTCATGTCAGTGAATGAGAAGGGTTGATACCTCTCCCCAATTTGCGGACCCTTATAAATTAGCGGCATCTGTCTATACCTTTCTGGAAGCCGTACTTCCTCCCTGTCCCGCAACGCATATCCCAAAGGGGAACGAGGGTAATCCTGACTCTGTCTTCTATGTGTGATCATGCTTCCCCTGATCGTGACTGGCTGTTCCTCCTCTTCATTCTCAACACTCACACTAGCTAGATCAGTATCCTCGTTCTGCTCTCTCTCCCGTTCCCATCTGACACTCGCTGGGTCATTTCCCTTCCTATTCTCCTCTTGTCCCAGCTCTCTCTCATCTGTACTTCCCAAGCCCCTACTATTTTTCCTTACTGCACATCTATCGTTCTGTACTTCGTGCACCCACTCTTTTGTTTCCTCCACTCTCTCCTGTGCAACTCTCTTCAGTCTCTCCTTCGCCTCATGTAGTTCTGGACCTGTTAACTCAGTGACATTCACTATTCCCTCACTTATCTGCATCGCTGGCATTTGGGGAATAGGATAAGGTGGTGGCAATGTCTCCGGTAACTCTGGATATAACGGGGCTGACGGCTTCACCTCCCCCGTATTCTCCTTAGTGTTATGGGATCCCTGTTTAATATCATGTTGAAGGTTCGCTTCCACAGCCATGCAAGCCAATGTCATAATGTGTAAATCTGCCCTTCTCTGTTCCTTCACTTCTCTCTGTTGTTTAAACCTTCTTCTATTCCATATAGATCCTTGTCCTTTTGCCTCATGTTCCTGTACCTCCTTGGCTGCTTCCCTCTCTGCTTCTCCTAAGTACAGTACCAGCCGGATTTTTTCAAACCCTCGTGGAACCTTCCCCTGATTCTGCAGCTCTCTCCATATCTGTTCGTACCGTGCCATAGCCTGTACCTCCTCTCCCTTCGGTAATCCTCCCAGTAATTGATTCCTTGTTTTCTCCCACTGTCGGTTTACAGATGGGGGAACCCCTCTGTCTCCCCCGAGCTCTTGCCCTACATCCCTATTTACTCCTTCCATCTCCGTTCTGATCTTTAACCCTTTAGACTTCGTGATTTTGACACCCTGCAATCTACTTCGTCCCTTCCCACGTTATTATAAACACCAGCAGCACACTACACACGATCCTTAAACAAATCCTTATTATAAAATATTATGATACACTAGACGATTCCTAAACAGATACTTAACCACTATAGAAGCAAATAACTATAAAACAATACACCTTATACAGATACTGATTATACACTACTATGGTATACGATCCTTAATCAAATACTTATTACACACTATAAAAACAAATAACCATCACAATGCACCTTATACAGATACTTATACACTACTATGGTACACGATCCTTAATCAAATACTTATTACACACTATAGAAGCAAATAACCATCACCATACACCTTATTCTAATTGGCCAAGTGTCTAAAGCTATCTCTCGAGATCGCTACGAGGGGACTCCAACCCCGTTCTACTAGGAGGACTCCAACCCCCTTTCTACTAGGAGGACTCCAACCCCCTTTTTACTACAGGGGACTCCAACCCCGTTCTACTAGGAGGACTCCAACCCCCTTTCTACTAGGAGGACTCCAACCCCCTTTTTACTACAGGGGACTCCAAACCCGTTCTACTAGGAGGACTCCAACCCCCTTCTACTACAGGGGACTCCAACCCTGTTCTACTAGGGGGACTCTAACCCCCTTTTGTTTTATTCTTTGGCTTTAACGAGGGCTTTTGCAGAGTAGTGACAACACACAATTTATCTTTGCCAATAGCAGAACTTCGTTAAAACAGGCGTCTGCTTACCTCCCTTTGTAGGATGGTCACTTGTTGTTATCACCACACCACAATCGACCGGTGTTTCGTATCTTTTTCTTCCGTCACTTCTCCATCTTCATCACGTCGGGGTCACCAAATTGTCGGACTCAGGCTTTACCTTACTCTTAATTTAGTCTATGTGTGGTCTGAGTCCAGCGTGTTCTTTGAATGAAGTGATAGGAGAAGGTATTCGGTTCAACAGTCAGTTTATTACACAGCACAAGAATAAAACTTAACTGAGCTCTGGGTCAGTCGTTAGTTCATAGGTCACCTGCACAGTGAGCTATTCCCCAAGACTGACCCCTATTGTCCAGTTGGCTCAGTTTATATAGGTCAACCTTATCATACAGAACAAAAGTTGGCTTCCTTTGCTAGATTTCATTATCATACAGAACAAAAGTTGTCTTCCTTTGCTAGATCTTTTTGCATAAGGGTTATCACAAGTCATCTCCTGTTTTGCAGATATCTGGGGTGTAGCACTCCCATCTTAATCCTCCAGGCCAGACTATCCTGTTGTGTTGATCAGAAATTAATTCATCCCCAGATATTTCTAATCACCATTCTGTTCTTGTCTGGCCAATTTCTGCTGTTCTCTTTAACACCTCCTCCTGCCTTAATCTTCCTCCTAGACTTGTTTTCCATTCCCTTTGTTTCTTACAGGCCATTCTTTGTTCTGATCTGGCCTGTGTCTCCTGTGCTACTCACCACCTCATTTAGTTTGAGCATTCCTCCTAAATTGTTTTATGCATTTCCTCTCCCTGTATTTTGGAGAGACAATTTTGCTCAGCCAACTTTGCTCCATGCTGTGATTGCCACTTAATCACATTCCTTTTTCCCTGAACCATGCAGTAAATATACACTTATTAATTAATCATTTATTTCATACTGTTTTAACCCCTAGATTCCAACAATGATAACTTCTTTCTTTCAGGTCACCACAAAGTTTCTTTTTGTTTCCTTTATTTCAAGCGAAACATTGTGCAGCCAGTCCTCTCCTCTTGTATGGACCACAAGGGCTTTGACCAAGCTAAACTAAGAACTCACAACCCAGCTTCAAAATGAGGGTTTTCCACAAGCTTGTCATATTCCAGTCCCAGCTACTGCTGCTAAACTGTAGAACTGAATTCTCTCTCCCTTTCTTTCTCAGAAAAAAAACACACGACCCTCTTAGAACAGCCAACTGCACTCAGACAGACTGCGGCTCTGGACCTAATCTTCTGAGTTCGTTCATCTGTTGCTTTTCAAAACAATAATCCATTACTCCACAGCATGTCCAATTAACACCTACTTGTGAAGTCCTTATAGGCATTGATCAAAGTTTGTGCAAAGGCACTCGGAGCCTGAACTGTCTGGCTTGAACAGAGCTCCAGCATTTTAAATGAGATCTGTTTTGGAATGCTTGTATGTGACCTACACTAAAAAACCTGCCACAACTTATCTCCTATAAAACATACCTTTGGCTTGGCTTCGCGGACGAAGATTTATGGAGGGGGTAAATGTCCACGTCAGCTGCAGGCTCGTTTGTGGCTGACAAGTCCGATGCGGGACAGGCAGACACGGTTGCAGCGGTTGCAGGGGAAAATTGGTTGGTTGGGGTTGAGTGTTGGGTTTTTCCTCCTTTGCCTTTTGTCAGTGAGGTGGGCTCTGCGGTCTTCTTCAAAGGAGGTTGCTGCCCGCCAAACTGTGAGGCGCCAAGATGCACGGTTTGAGGCGATATCAGCCCACTGGCGGTGGTCAATGTGGCAGGCACCAAGAGATTTCTTTAGGCAGTCCTTGTACCTTTTCTTTGGTGCACCTCTGTCACGGTGGCCAGTGGAGAGCTCGCCATATAACACGATCTTGGGAAGGCGATGGTCCTCCATTCTGGAGATGTGACCCACCCAGCGCAGCTGGATCTTCAGCAGCGTGGACTCGATGCTGTCGACCTCTGCCATCTCGAGTACTTCGACGTTAGGGATGAAAGCGCTCCAATGAATGTTGAGGATGGAGCGGAGACAACGCTGGTGGAAGCGTTCTAGGAGCCGTAGGTGATGCCAGTAGAGGACCCATGATTCGGAGCCGAACAGGAGTGTGGGTATGACAACGGCTCTGTATACACTAATCTTTGTGAGGTTATTCAGTTGGTTGTTTTTCCAGACTCTTTTGTGTAGTCTTCCAAAGGCGCTATTTGCCTTGGCGAGTCTGTTGTCTATCTCATTGTCGATCCTTGCATCTGATGAAATGGTGCAGCCGAGATAGGTAAACTGGTTGACCGTTTTGAGTTTTGTGTGCCCGATGGAGATGTGGGGGGGCTGGTAGTCATGGTGGGGAGCTGGCTGATGGAGGACCTCAGTTTTCTTCAGGCTGACTTCCAGGCCAAACATTTTGACAGTTTCCGCAAAGCAGGACGTCAAGCGCTGAAGAGCTGGCTCTGAATGGGCAACTAAAGCGGCATCGTCTGTAAAGAGTAGTTCACGGACAAGTTTCTCTTGTGTCTTGGTGTGAGCTTCCAGGCAAACCTCAAAGCAAAGCTCGACGATGCAATCCGCCTCACAGACCCGTCCCCTGAAACCCTCTGGGATCAGTTGAAGACTACCATACTGCAATCCACTGAAGAGGTACTGGGCTTCTCCTCCAGGAAAAACAAGGACTGGTTCGACGAAAACAGCCAGGAAATCCAGGAGCTGCTGGCAAAGAAGCGAGCTGCCCACCAGGCTCACCTTACAAAGCCGTCCTGTCCAGAGAAGAAACAAGCCTTCCGTCGCGTATGCAGCCATCTTCAGCGCAAACTCCGGGAGATCCAAAATGAATGGTGGACTAGCCTCGCCAAACGAACCCAGCTCAGCGTGGACATTGGCGACTTCAGGGGTTTATACGAGGCTCTAAAGGCTGTGTACGGCCCCTCACCCCAAGTCCAAAGCCTGCTGCGCAGCTCAGACGGCAAAGTCCTCCTCAGCGACAAGATCTCCATCCTCAACCGATGGTCAGAACACTTCCAATCTCTTTTCAGTGCCAACCGCTCAGTCCAAGATTCCGCCCTGCTCCAGCTCCCTCAACAGCCCCTAAGGCTAGAGCTGGATGAGGTCCTCACCCAGGATGAGACATATAAGGCAATCGAACAACTGAAAAGTGGCAAAGCAGCAGGTATGGATGGAATCCCCTCAGAGGTCTGGAAGGCTGGCGGCAAAACTCTGCATGCCAAACTGCATGAGTTTTTCAAGCTTTGTTTGGACCAAGGAAAACTGCCTCAGGACCTTCGTGATGCCACCATCATCACCCTGTACAAAAACAAAGGCGAGAAATCAGACTGCTCAAACTACAGGGGAATCACGCTGCTCTCCATTGCAGGCAAAATCTTCGCTAGGATTCTCCTAAATAGAATAATACCTAGTGTCGCCGAGAATATTCTCCCAGAATCACAGTGCGGCTTTCACGCAAACAGAGGAACTACTGACATGGTCTTTGCCCTCAGACAGCTCCAAGAAAAGTGCAGAGAACAAAACAAAGGTCTCTACATCACCTTTGTTGACCTCACCAAAGCCTTCGACACCGTGAGCAGGAAAGGGCTTTGGCAAATACTAGAGCGCATCGGATGTTCCCCAAAGTTCCTCAACATGATTATCCAACTGCACGAAAACCAACAAGGTCGGGTCAGATACAGCAATGAGCACTCTGAACCCTTCTCCATTAACAATGGCGTGAAGCAAGGCTGTGTTCTCGCACCAACCCTCTTTTCAATCTTCTTCAGCATGATGCTGAACCAAGCCATGAAAGACCACAACAATGAATACGCTGTTTACATCCTGTACCGCACGGATGGCAGTCTCTTCAATCTGAAAACATATCTACATACAATATAAAATATAACATAATCTGGCACAGTAACAAGGAACAGAGATTCTTAGAGACTCACAAGAGAAACGAGAGGTTCATTATGTCCCTTTACCTGTGGCCTTTTTCCTCAAAGAAGGAAGCCTATATTGCCAGAAGGATGGGTGTATGGGGTGAGGTGGGGGAAGAAAGGAGTAGGGACAGGGTGCATAAAAAGCATTTAATTCTGCATGGATTATTGTTAACTGAAGATTTCAGTTTTGAGGCATTACAACAGAATGACAGCCTTCACAAGTACACAAGTAAACTCATAGAAATTAGAGTGTGAAGTTTCTCAGCCTGGATTGCAGATGGGGATTGATTAGGATCAGAAATTAGGGTCCAGTAAGCAGCAAACTATTTATAATAAAGCCTTCCAAATGTTCTCTTCCATTTCTTTAAAATGAAATAAAACAAAGATAAATGAAGACTTTTTTGTTTTTTGAACCTAGTTTCTATCTTTATAGATAAAAATGGAAAAATAGCCTTAAAAACATTTGCAGTTTACATTTCTTATATTTATTCTGAAATCATTTGAAATGTGCTAAATACGCTTGAAAACAAAAGCTTCTATGAAACAGATTGTTAACCTTTCCATTTGTTAGAAATAGAAGTACCTTTAAAGAAATTGCTCGAGACAAAAATTGAGAACAAAGAACATTTATTATAACAACAATGCAAAGTTGGATGCTTCCCCTTACCCTGGGAATACACACATACACTGGGGCTCACCCAACTTTTATACAGTAAATTTCAGCATCAGAATACCCTCCCCCTTACATTCTTCTGCCCCCTGGATGGGTTTGGCAGAGGCAATCCTTCCTGCCTACGTGTAGTTTCAGTATACTTGGAGGACCAGGGGGTATCCTGTCGATGTCCCTTCATGTTATTGTCCTTATTCACACCTTCCTGATTCTCGGGGCTACAGTCTCTTGGTATGTAGAGTTGGCTCATCCTGTCTAGGGTTGGCTAATTTAATATGTATAAATCTGTGTAAGGTTAGCTAATTAGATATGTAGGACTTGGTACTTCTGTCCAGGGCTAGGAGACCCTTATCTGATCCAGACTACCTCAACTTCCTACATTCTATTGTTCCTTACCACTCCTTATCTTATGGTGTTGGCTCTTGTCACAAAGACTAGAAGATCCTTATGTTAATCGTGCTGACTCTGCCAAGCTCATCCTGTTTGTACTGGTTACAGCCATTAACTGATGTATGAATTTTAGTTTCCTTCATGTTCATAATTTTAGATCAGTTTTCCCATCTCTCACAATCCTCAACTTTTCTTTTAGATCAGTAATACCATGGTCTTTCACCATGATCAGTGTTACTGATCTTTGGTTACTGGTCTCAGTGTGACTGATCCTCCCCTTCCTCACTTTTCTTTTAGATCAGTATTACTGATGTTGCAAAGTGCAAGGTGTTGTTTTTCCCAGCTGGTCAATAACCGAATTGCAGTCTCTGTGTCATCAGACAGAATTAGGGAAACATACATCCTTTGGGTTATAGTGTTCTGACGAGGGGTTCGATGAATTAAAAACTCCAGCCAAGTCTTTAGGCAGGGGAGCACCATAAAGGTCAGAGTAGCGAGTCCAGCTGATATTAGGGTTGCGAGTATCAGGCTCCAGTTCTCAGTCCAAGGTTGCCAAGTCTGAACATGGGCATGGGCAGATTCTCGTTGAAGTCCTGAAGCAGTGTCTTTAACCACCCGACTGTTGTAAGCATTGTCCTGTAGAAGTCTGTGAGAAACGCTGCCTTCAGCAGCGAACGTGCCCTGAAGAAGTCTCTGAGAAATGCTGCCTTCAGCAGCGAACGAATAGTCGAGATTCAGGCGGTTCCGTTGAATTGTGGCTCGTATCTGCCGTTCCTCTTCAGCCCCGAACCCCAGGGCCACCGATCTCCGAAGGCTGTCTGGAGTCTGATATTGAAATGCCAAGCAGCTTTAGAGTACTGTAGCAGCTCACGTTTGTAACTGGTGCTCCCCTTCACGGGGTGGTGTTTGTGATGAAAAGAGACCGAGCTGGGGGGATTGTTTCTTGTGATTTAACTATGTGTTGCAGCTTGTCTGCTAACATTAGCATGGGTATCATTGAACTTGTGAGTTGCAGCCTGTCTGTGTACATTAGCATATGTATTAACTCTCTCTCTCTGCGACATGTACAATCCTGACTAGCATTCTGTCTGTCTTTGTCCCACCAAGTCCTTTGTGCTATCGCTTTAAAACTCCTGTCTTTAATACCTGTGTAGGCTGAAATACAAATTAGATGTACTCCACTAAAGCTGTTCAGTTCCCCTGGTCCGTATTGGAATCCCTTGTTAACCCATACCCCACTATGACTATACATTAAATCTATGCCCTGTCAACATTCTAAAGGAAAATAATTGTGACCTCTGCTGCCCCTATCCCAGGAGGACTTAAAACATTGTGAGTAATTAAGTGATGTCCCAGAAATGGAGAAGCAACAATTAAACAATACAATAAATGGTAAAAACAACATTACGGCACTTTTTCACGGTGTAGTGTCACTTTCAGGTCAGAAGGAAGAGTGTCTGCACGCCAGGTTGAGGGTTGAGTCTGTGTGTCATGATGTGGTTCGGAAGCTGGTTTGATTCTTTGAATGTGGGTCCAGCCTTTTTCTCTTGTTCGTACTGCAGTGTCTGTAATTAAAAGTACACAGTAGGGACCATCCCAGGCAGGTTTTAGTTGATCCTCTTGCCATGCTTTTACATATAACCAATCACTAGATTTTAATAAAATGAATAACAATCTGACTTTCCTTTGTGTTAATGTAAAAATTGTAAAATGAAACACAAACCACATTTCCATGGGTTTTGAATATGTTAGACCTTATTAAAATGCAGTTGGAGCTGCTTGTCTGTATGGGGCACAACCCTCCAATTTGTTAGAGTGAGTACATAACAGACATTGCAGCACAAGAGCCCCTGCAAGAGAACTTGAAACATATTCAACTTTTAGTTCTGCCTTAAGTAAAATGCCTTGTGCCACAGCTCACAGGAGCTGGCCTTATTTAAAACAGTCTGTAAAACAGGCACCAAAAAAAGTTAAAAGTTGTTCTTATGAAGATTGCACACACAATCATTTAAGTACAGGCTAGTTTCTATTATATTCCACTTAAAAGTTCTGCTGCATGAATCCTGGAGCTTGTGGAGTCATTATTGAATCAAGAAATATTGGTGCCGTGCCAATCTCATTCTAACATGCCAATTTCTCCAGTCCTTAAGTCAAGATGTACTGAATAGCATCTGGTACAAGATCTGTGAGTTATTAATGATATTATTATTCTTATGCACCCAATTGTTCTGAACTATGCCACCAATTTAAATCATATTCCACCTATTGCAGTACTCACACAGTACCATAGACCAGTTCGCAGGTTTATTTCTCCATTAAGCTAAATCCCGTCGCGCAGGGTTTACCTCCGTTATTATTTACAATGTAACTTCAGCACTACCGGATTTAAATATAAACCTGATGAATGGGGGGGTGAAAGTTATCATGAATTAAATTACAGCGGCAATACAGAGAAATTGTTCTGAGGCATTAATTTCACTCCGGAGGTAAATGCACCAGAGAAATGAATGATTACACTTCTGGGAATCACCAGAGGTATCTTTATTCTCCAGAGGTGGGCGATCTTTAAACTCATGGACCTTGATTGCTGAATGTGTAGAAGAAATGTACTAAATCTGTTGATAGGGCTCCATACCTCTAACTGCAAGACAAGAGCCTGGAGCCTCAATTTCAAGTGCCACAGTGCACTTAAAGGGACATGCACACTCCCCCTTCAACTGGCTGATCCAGCCACTTTACACATCAGATCCTTTCTTTATCTTACATACACTTAAAATAAGACGTGTAGAACTCACCCTATTTGCGCAAACATTTCTCCCTGCAAATGTTATAACATCACTCAACTCTCAGGTACTCCCTGTGCAAAATCACATTTGAATACAATTTATTTCATAAATTGGAATTAACTGGTAGTTAAATTTGCTCATTCTACAGTATTGATAAACGATCATTTATGACATTTAAATTTTAGCATGAATTTTAATCAATATTTGTCAGTGACTGAAGTGGGAAATCGTGATTTATGAAATTATCTCTGGTCTCTACTCTCCCACTCCCGGCACTTCTCCCAACATTCAGGAGCTGGCACACAGTCCCTGCCTTTTTCATGTTACTCATCTACTATTCCTTTAACTGCTTGCATTAAAATTTTAGCCTTTGCTTTCTGCTTATCCTCAGATGTCTGGACAAATGCTTTTTGTGCGATCTGTAGAAGCTGGGTTATTCCCTGCTCATGCCAATTTTCTGTCTTTTGTAATTTTCTTCTAATGTCTGGGGCTGAGTTGGTAACAAAACCAGTTAGTACCAATTGTTCCCCTACTGGGGATTCTATGTCGAGACCCCCATATTGTATATATATTTGGTCCCAAAAATTGGTCTAACTGTTCGGCACATCCCTGGGGATCTTCTATCAGGGAGGTCAGTTCTTTCTTAAAGTTACGCACTTCAGTACTGGTCAGGGGCACATTTACGAAACCGAGACCCTCTCCCATGGGAACTTCCCGTAGTGGTCTCATCCAATTGGTTTCTGGCTTATTAGGTCTGGGTTCCTGCTCCCTGGGAAATGAATCAAAGGGTTCTGCCCTTTCTTCCTGAAGAGTCTCACGCTGTTCTGAATTAAAGTTACCTCTCTCTCCTGTCAACAGGGGTGGTAATCGAGTGCTTTGTGAGCGAGTCATCATACCACTCCTGCTCTCTTCTCTCTTCTCTAGTGGTGGGGGAGGTGGGGAAGGTGCAGAAGGGTAGGTTATAGGAGGGGGAGAAAAGATAGGAGCCGGCATAGGAGGAACATAAGGTGGAGGGAGGGAATGTAACTCATCCCACACTTGTGGTTCAGGGACAAAAGGTTCCTCCTCTCTCTTGTCCTTGTACTCTTTTTCTTTCAAAACCAATTGATCACATGATCCCCTAAGCCAGCAGGCTGCATATTCCCTGCTCTCTAGGTTATCTCTGGTTTTGATAGAGCCAGATGTTCAAAACTTTACACATCCAGTCATCTCGGATCCGAGTTTTGGCCAGTACATGGAGCTCCCTTTTATCGGGTATTTAACCCAGTCCCTACAACAATACCTGACCATGGTCAGTTTGTCCTTTCCACGGGTCCTTCCCGTGCCCCACTCAGATAACATCAACCCGGGCGGGCTGTATGTAGTTATCTGATCCTCACATCCTGCACCAGGACTCTCTTCCTTGCTACCTATATTTCCCATACTGAAAGGCAAGTAAAATTCCTCTTACCGGGTTCCAGTAGCAAGGTTCTAGCGCGCTTCCTTAACGTTTCTTCCGTCGTTTGTTCTCAATGCCTCTTCTCGGATATCACTCGCTTCTTCCACTGACCAGCCACCCGTTGTCCGTGAGTCCAGCTGAATCAGCCGGGGTGCACCTACTCTCGTCGTCGGGGTACTCTGTCAGTGGAGGGAGTGTGATCCCGGACGAGTCCCCATTTGTTAGAAATAGAAGTACCTTTAAAGGAATTGCTCGAGACAAAAATTGAGAACAAAGAACATTTATTATAACAACAATGCAAAGTTGGGTGCTTCCCCTTACCCTGGGAATACACACATACACTGGGGCTCACCCAACTTTTATACAGTAAATTTCAGCATCAGATACCCTCCCCCTTACATTCTTCTGCCCCCTGGATGGGTTTGGCAGAGGCAATCCTTCCTGCCTACGTGCAGTTTCAGTATACTTGGAGGACCAAGGGGTATCCTGTCGATGTCCCTTCATGTTATTGTCCTTATTCACACCTTCCTGATTCTATGGGCTACAGTCTCTTGGTATGTAGAGTTGGCTCATCCTGTCTAGGGTTGGCTAATTTAATATGTATAAATCTGTGTAAGGTTAGCTAATTAGATATGTAGGACTTGGTACTTCTGTCCAGGGCTAGGAGACCCTTATCTGATCCAGACTACCTCAACTTCCTACATTCTATTGTTCCTTACCACTCCTTATCTTATGGTGTTGGCTCTTGTCACAAAGACTAGAAGATTCTTATGTTAATCGTGCTGACTCTGCTTTCCTGTATCCTAATCCCCAAGCTCATCCTGTTTGTACTGGTTACAGCCATTAACTGATGTATGAATTTTAGTTTCCTTCATGTTCATAATTTTAGATCAGTTTTCCCATCTCTCACACATTCAATATCAATTTTCAGTTAAAAAAAAAAATCATAAACAGACATGGAGCTGCAGGGTCCAAGTAGGCAGGGGTCAATGATCCAAAGTTATGCAGGTTTTATATATTGACACTGGGCAATTCCTACAGCACCATCAGCATTTTAGTTGCTCTGGAGTCTCGATATAATTCATGTTATTTTCTATCCTTCACTTCTGTTTTCATAGAGTGGCAAATTAAATTTCTTGCACACATTTTAAATGTGGATGCATAGACAGTTCCTTTGTAAAAGAAACAGCAGTGCATAACGAACTTTGATATTTTGTTTCTATTTTGACTAGCAGAAAATCACTGTAAAGCAGAGTAGCAGGTTGAGCTACTTTGATCATTTATCCTCAATACCCAACAAGCTTCTGCCAAGATTACAGACAGGGATCAGGAACATCTCCACAGAAATTGCACCCCATTACCCACCCTATAATAAAGTTGTCTAATATCTCTGTCTGTGTTGCATCCCACCCATTCATCCACAACCTCCCCTTCCTTTGCACATCAAATAGTACTAGTGTTCTTAGTGTCCAAGCTCAAATTTTTGGAAATAATAATAATTAGTAAACAAATAAGAATATCAGTGTAAAAATACACCTGTCTGCTCTCTGCATTATATCACTTTGAATCATTTTGCAGTACTGTCATTCAGAAAAACATTTGTCACTGTAAATTCAGAGCATCTTCCAGCAAGTTTAAGATGATGAAATAGAGGCACAATCTCAAAAGATTGACAGCTAAATCTAAATATAAAATAAAGCAGAATTACCCATGACCTTGATTCCTCATCAGATGACCTTAATTAAACCTACAAGTGGTTGAATTGGTTCTTCACAGCCTTTATTAATGAGTATTGATAACAAATGCCAACAGGTGATTAAATAATGGTAGTTCTGGGCCAGGTGAAAGGAAATAATAGGTTCCAGGCTACATTGTCATAGAGCTTTGAGGCCCTATTCATCTAAGAATGGCACTAAGAATCTCTGGTGAATTTTTGGCTGGGCTGAGACCTGATTCTAAGAAGACTTACCTACTTGAAAATAGCATAGTAATTTCTTCTGCCTGTAATACAAATGTTATGGAACACATCTAATAAAAATGTAAATCAAGGTAAGGAGAGGTTACAAAGTATGGAATAACAGCAATCCATTTGTGTATAGTGTGGGAGAGTGGAAAAGAGGGTTAATGTTTATTGTGGGTTCTTGTCTGAAGAATTGGAGAGATTGAGAGCTATCCTAACTGTTGTTGTACTTGTGTGGTCATTGAACTTCTTTCTACTTTGAAACTATCTGCTCAGGACCCTAAATGCATCTGTTGCTCAGAATACTGGCAGGATATTTTGGCATCTCCTGTCAGACCAAAATTTCCCCATTTATTCCCTGCTCCTTTCGTGGAGTCTCTGAGGGGTAACCCAACTCTCCAGGGTCAAGCCCATTTCATTGATTTCTCACTTTGTAGTGAAATGTAGAAAACAACCTCTTTAAGGGGAGTTTCACATAAATTGTGCTGCAAAAGTGTTTCACAATTGGCTGATGATTTTTAATTGTTTAAAAACAACACAACCCATGCCCTCATACTGGTGACATTCTGGATCTTTAATACTGCCCCTACCCTCTCCCTTTATGTTGCCTGATTGAAAACAGATGTTCTATCATAGGTATCAGATTTTCTCATTTTGGTTCTGCTGTTTGTCAATCTGCTGTCAGCAAAACATATGGCAATAATTAGGTTATGTCAACTGCCAACAAAGTACAATAATAATCAAGCAAGATAATAAGAGGTTGCTTGTTTGTTTTTAAGTATCTGTGAAATAATTCTCAAGGAAAGAGTTTGTGAGATAAGTTGGAGAGTTGATGCCACATTGTCATCAACAACAACAACAATAAGACTAAAGATGTAAAATAATCTAAATCTTGATCATCTGGGAAATGTTCATATGAAACAATATGGGAAGGTTAGATCAAAGGAATAGTCTTGGAGAGACAAGAGAAGACAGATGGAACATCGCATGCCCTTGACAACTTGGTCACCAATGAAATGTTGCTAGCAATTAGTGTTTTTCTTTGCTACAAGTATAAACAGATGAAAATTTATCTAATGTTCAACATAGGACAAATTAAGCTGTGAAATTAATTGAAGACTGTGAAACAGTTAAGTGTAATATGTTTCTGTAAAAGTCACTTTTCCAACTCGTAAGAAACTGCACTACCATTTTTCTTTCTAAATGCCTTCCAGGTTCATTAAAGTTCATTACAAGCCCATTCTGTCTCATTTAATTATCAAGAGAATGGTCTCTTCATTCATTACATTTGCCCTCATTGACATTGCCTGTACTAGTATTTTTTTTTGTTTGCAATCTCTGGGTTCTGTTCCTGGGAACTGTCTGCATACTAATTTTTTTCCCTCTGAATGTCCGAAACAAAAACTTGTATCACCTGCATATAGTTGCTATCATATCCTTCACATTGCCCATAATTAAACTAATGGAATGTATAAACTGTATCCAGTTTGTAATGTCACAAAATATTTTAACATTTGTTAAGTTTATTTAAAAGTTAATGGAGAAATCTGCATAAACCGGATTTCCACATCATATTCTTGGGAGCCCCTATAGTTTGAGGTGGATCTCCTAGTGATCAGACTGTTTTGTGTGCTGACTCTCAAACTTAGCATTTCTTCCCTTGCTTGGAGATATTTTTAGTACCTCAGGGTCTGAGCCAGGATTTTTGTGGCTACTAAGCTTTGCTTTGGGAACTGTTTCTCACACTAATGTGTATTTCTCACTGGGAGTCTGTTATTTTGATGTTATGATGAGCAGAAAGGTAAACAAATGGTGGGAACCAAGTTGGAGAATGCATTATCCAACTTAGTTCCATACGTCACCAAAGTCAAAAGATTTTGGTCTGCCACAGGAAGAGGATAATGAACAAAAGCATAGTGGAGTCACAGCCAACTGTTAAAAAGAGTGTTACTGATTTTTTTTTTTAAAAAAACATAAAACCAAGATATACTCTGCAAGTCATGACACATCTGTGTGAGGAGAAATAGAGTTAACATTTCAGGTCATTCTGCTAACTGGAAAGTTCAATAAATAAAGTTTAGCAAATAAAATAACTTTCCACTCCATCCTACATCCTAACAAAATCCCTCAAGGTCCTTCATGAGATAGAAATGTACAAATCCCTGGCATTATCCAACTTATCATAATTAAAAGCACAAAAATGAAGTCATAATTTTTCATGATCAACAAGATTCTCTGAGAGGTTCCAGCAAAATCCATGCTGTCTTCCTATGAATACTCCTTAATACTAGAACATCAGTCCTTGTGGTTCAGCTGGTGTAAATTGTACTGTTTCCACAGATGAATTGTCCACTGAATATAAAGATGGGAAGTTGGCAAAGAGGGAAATTCTTGAAGAGAGAATCTTCATTTAAAAATAAGTTAATTTAAAAAAAATTATCCCATTCTCACCTTGTAGCTCAAAGCTGTGAAGCTATGGTAAAGAAAACAATGATAGTAGTTCAAATAGATAACAAATTAACAATAAGCTTCTCTGAAAAAAGAAATGCAAGGTTTATTTACAGTCAACTGAAACCTACAGCCAGCAGTGACTCATCTTGTGCATCATAGACAGTTCCCAAATGCATGTCCTCTATCGCTGAGAGGGACAAGGTCAGCAGCTGAATAAGAGCATCACTACCTGCAGGTACACTTCTGTCAAACGCCATACTAAATTGGAATTTATCACCATTGCTGAATAATGTACTATCAATAACTCAAAAGACTAGAGTAACAGAACTTTCTGCTTTATTTACAATAAACTTGAAAGTCATCCTGTGCTGTGACCCAGACTTTCTGGGGAGGGGTTATGGTGTTGGAGCTTTTATACAGGGTCAAATGGGAGGAGCCATGGGTACAACCACAGAACAGGGCGGAACCAGATTAATGAGTTCACCACATTCATCCCTTATTTTTTTTTTAAATTTTGTCCAGTGGGATGATGTGGGGCACAAAGTCTTACAAAAGTCTTAGAGGTTCAGTCTCTCTGGTGCCTGGTCTTTTGTTGTGACCAATGAAAAGTTGGTTGCTCTGCTGTAGCTGGGACTGTTGTTTCATTCTGGTCCTCCAGCCCTGTGTCGACCTACTGGGGTGTGATGGCTCGACCACAGTGACTGAAGTGGGGGCAGGGCTAGAGTGCCATGGTATGTAGTGTGTGTCCATGGGAGGGGAGGGTACTCTTTGGTGGGTATGCTCCTCGGGTTAGGGTGCGGTCCCGGATGGAGACAGTTTCCTCGCACCCATCTAGGTAGGCCACATACATATTGGGGGTTTGCATGGAGGAGCTGGACCATTTTGACCAGTGGGTCGGTTTTATGGCCCCTCACGTGCTTCTGTAGCAGGACTGGCCCTGGGGGCATCGGCCAGAATGGCAGGGTGGCCCTTGACGTGGACTTCCTCAGGATGGAGAAAATTTGTTTGTGAGGGGTAGCATTTTGGTGGCAGTACTTAACAGTGATGAGATAGCGTGGAGTGCCTCAGAGAGACTGGCAGCCCCCTGCAAGGAGGATGTCCTTCCACAAAGTAGCATTCTTTCTCTCCACCTGGCCGTTCCCTCAGGGTTCATAACTAGTGGTCCTGCTGGTGGTGATACCTCTGGCCAGCAGGTATCGGTGTAGCTCATTGCTCATGAATGAGGACCCCCAGTTGCTGTGGACAATGACGAGTACCCGAATACAAGTTGAGCAGTGTCCTGATAGCTGTGTTGGTCATGTCTGGGCAGGGGAGGGCAAAGGGGAACTGCGGATACTCATCGATGACCGTGAGGGAGGGGCCTTGAAATCCATTCTCGGGTGTTCACAAGACCATGTGGCTTTCAGCAGGTGCGCCCTACTTGGTTGGTAGAACTGCAGTTAGCACTCCATGCAGACCCGGCAGTCCCTGGTTATGTCTTTGACCTTCCCAATGGAGTATGACAGGTTACGAGATTTGATGAAGTAGAAAAAAACCTCATGAGACTGGGGTGACAGAGGTTACTGTGGTTGGTTTTGAGGCGGTCTATCTGTGTATTGGCTCATGCCCCTCGGGACAGGGGATCTGGGGGTTCGTGAGCTTCCCCGGCTGATTATAATTATAGGTGGAGAGTTCAATCCTCCACCTCAAAATTTTATCATTCTTTATCTTTTTGTTTGTTGTTGTTAAACATGAATGCCACGACCCATTGGTCCATGAGCAGGGGAAAACGTCTGCCAGCCAGATAATGCCTCCAGTGCCACAATGCCTCAGCTATGTATTGCCTGAGCTGCATCCTCAATGAAGGAGTGTCAGATTTCAGGCCCCTAGAGTGTATGGGAGAAAAATGCCATGGTCTGACCTGCCTGGCTAAGGGTGGCAGTCAAGGTGAAATTGGATGCATTGCTCCCAACTTGAAATTGGGCAGATTCATCCACCACATATGTTGTGGCTTTAGCTGTCTTTTATGCGATTGAAGGCTGCCTGAGCCTCTCTTGTCAGAGGGAAGGATGTGGACTTAATAAGTGAGCAGGCTTTGTCCACATAATTAGGCACCCACTGGGTATAGTAGGCCTTAAGACTGTGGAGAAAGGGTAGCTCTAGAAATGGGCACATGCAGTCGCAGTTGGTGCTAATAACTCCATTCTCTACAACACAGCCAAGGATTGCCAGGCGGATAGTGCGGAAAAGACATTTATCCCTGTTGTAGGTGAGGTTTAAGCATTTGACTGTTGTGAGGAATTTCTGGAGTTTGGAGTCATGACCTTGCAGTTCGTGATGTTATCCAGGTAGAAGAAGGTGGCAGGCAGGTCATTTTAGTCCACCGTCCTGTCCATCTCCAGATGGAGACCCCATTGGAAACACCGAAGGGGACTGAAGAAATGGTAGAAACGGCCATCTGCCTCAAAGGCAGTATATTGGTGGTAGGTGGATTTCAGGTCAATCATGGAGGACACACGATATTGGGCAATTTGATTGACTATGTTTGCAGCTGGTGCATCATGAGCCACAGCAGTTGCCAGGGGTGGATTGTGGTTAGCAACAGGTTCGTGGACCTTTAAGGTAGCGGGGGGGGGGAGGGTGAGGGGGTGGGGGGAGAGTCTGTTGGTGGTTAATAGTCATCTGAAGGGCACTCAATGGAGAGTGTGTCCTTGCGTCCATCAGAGAAGGCAACGTAGGCATACTGAAGGTTTGTGTAGAGAAGGAGGGCCCTCTCAACCAATGGATCACTTAGATTGCCTGGTGTGCTTCCAAAGCAGGACCGGTCCTGGGGAGGGCAGACAGCGTAGTCCCTGATGCAGACTTTCCAAGGGAAAGCAAACATGCGTTTGTAAGGTGTGTTGTTAGTGACTGTACACAAAGTGACTGAATGGAATGAAGCACATCTGGGAGGACCTCTTGCCATGGGGTGGCCCCATGACATCAGTGCTAGAAGGTTGGTTTTTCAGACATTCTCCCTTTCCACCTGCCCATTTACTCTAGGATTATAACTGGTGGACCTGCTCACAGCGATGCCTCTGGTCAGCAGGGACTGCCACAGCTCATCACTCTTGAATGAGGTCCCCTGTTCACTGTGGATGAAGCTGGGCTACCCAAAGAGTGTGAAGGCATTATGGAGGGGCATGTTAATTGTAGCCATCGTCATGTCCGGCTAGGGGATGGCGAAAGGGAAGCATGAGTATTTGTCAATGATTGTAAGGAAGTGGACATTCTGGTTGGAGGAGGGGTGGGCCCCCTTGAAATTGATGATTAGGTGCTCAGAAAGGCTGGTAGCTTTGATCAGGTGCACCCTGTCTGGGCGGTAGAATTGCAGTTTGCATTTGGCACAAACCTGGCAGTTTTTAGTAATTGTCCTGACTTCCCTAATGAGGTATGGTAGGTTCTGGGCTTTAATAAAATGGAAAAACCTCATCACTCCAGGGTGGTGAAGGTTATTATGGAGGGTCTGCAGTCTGTCCATTTGGACACTGGCACGTCCCATGGGATGGTGTCTGGGGGCTCGTTAAGTTTGCCAGGCCAGTATAGGATGTCGTAGTTATAAGTGGACAGTTCGATTATCCACCTGAGGATCTTAACGTTCTTGATCATGCCCCTCTGCTTATTATTAAACATGAATGTGACTGCTTGCTGATCCGTGAGGAGGGTGAATCATTTTCCCATGAGGCAGTGCCTCCAATGGCATACTGCCTCCACAATAGATGGACTTCCTTTTCGACTTAGGAGTGGAAAATTTCAGGATCTTGGAGGGTTTGTGAAAAGAAGGTGATGGGTTTGCCTGCTTGGTTGAGTGTGGCAACCAGGGCAAAGTCAAACACATCGCTCTTCATTTGGAATGGTGTGGACTTGTCTATAACATGCATGGTTGCCTTGGCAATGTCACCTTCAAGATGGTAAAATGGTGCTTGGGCCTCAGATTCCAGGGGAAAAGTGGTGGCCTTGACCAATAGGCAAACCTTATCTGCATAGTTGGGGAGCCATTAAGTGCAATATGATAAGAAACCTAGGCATTTCTTCAGTGCTTTGAGGGTATTTGGGAGTGATAGCTCCAGTAGTGGATACATCCAGTTGGAGTCAGGGCCAATGATGCTGTTCCCGACCATGCAGCCGAGGATGGCTAGTTGAGACATCCAGAACACACATTTAACCTTGTTATAATTAAGGTCCAGGAGTTATGCAGAGGAATTCATGAGGTTTGCATCATGGTCTTGCAGGAGGTGGCGGAAGATGGTCACATTATCAAAGTATGGGAAGGTGGCCTGCAGTTTACAGTAGTGCCCCAAACGGTTCATCTCTCACTAGAAAATGGAGACCCTTTTGGTGGCCATCCGCCTTGAATGTGGTGCCCTGTAGGTCCTCTGGTGGATAGGGATCTAGTGATATACCGGCCAGGTTGATCGTGGAGAATACCCAATGTTGTGCAATCTGATTGACCATATCAGATATGTGGGGAATGGGGTATGCATCGAGCTGATTGTACTGGTTGGTTGTCTGGTTATCGTCTATGACCATCCTATTCTTTTCCCCATTCTTTACTACAACCACCCAGGCCATCCAGGGGCTATTGCTGGCCTCGATGATGTCCTTGCTCAGTAAATGCTGAGCCTCCATCTTGATTAACGCCTCGTCTGCGGCGCAGTTTCACCTGCTTCTGGTGGCCACTGGCTTACATCAGGGATGAGGTTAGTGAAGAGCATGGGGGGGGGGGGGGGAAGGGTGTCTACCTTGAGAGTCAATAGGCCACAGGTTGAGTGCAGAGAATTGTTTGTTGCAAATGGTGAGGGTGGGATGGGAGCAGATCGAATTTCAATGTAATTTTCTGAGGTTGGCACTGAATGTACAGCCCCAGCAGCAAGGGGGCACAGAGTTGTGGCATGTCAAGGAGCCTGAAGTGTTTGTAAACTATACCTCCGATGGTTAGAGTCACTGCACAGGACCCATGGATGTCTCCCATATGGGATTTGGACATGAGTAATGTCATGTGTTTGGCAGGCTGCCTCTTGAGGGATAGTCACTTAACAGTATCGGGGTAAATAAAACTTTCTGTAAACAGTTTCATTATGTGCCCATTTACATGGACATCCATCATGGACCTGGCAATTTTGTGTGGTCCTTCTTGTTTCAGGGTGATAGAGACCAGTGTAGGCTCACTATCTGAGTCCGATGGGTGCTCATGATCCCAAGATGATCCTCACTTTTCCCCCTGAAGTGTTGTAGGTCTGAGAAGATGGTGCCAACTGCATGGTCCAAAATGGCAGCCCCTACAACTTGCACGTGGCATAGTTGGTCCACAGAGGAGATGGTGCCAGTCACGCTGTCTGGAGTGGTGACTGTCCGCACACAGGGTTCGCAGATGGTTTGGGACTGGCAGACTTTGGCATAATATCCCCTTTTTCTGTACCTAGCACATACCACCTCCTTGGCAGGGCAGCATTTCCTCGGATGCTTACCCTGCCCGCAGAAGTAGCATTTTGGCTGATCACGTACGACGGCAGCTGAGGTTGCTAGAGGAGTGGGATGGTGCCAGCAACTAGTTGCTTACAGCATGGGGCAATTTCCCCCCCCCCCATCCCAAGACAGTGGCACCTGTGGTGGCCAAGAAGTGGTTGTGTAGTCATCAGAGTTTTGGAAGGCCACCTCCAGCATCTGTCACCTCAACCACTCTTTGTAGATCAAGTACCTTTTGTTCTAGGAGTTTCTGCCTTATGTACCCTGAGCAGATGCCTGCCACATAAGCATCCTGGATGAGGTCCTCAGTGCTCTGGGCAGCCAACATGGCTTTGCAATTGCAGGCTCTGCATAGGTCCAGGAGGGCCCACAGATATTCAACGCTGGACTCAGTGGGTCACTACTTTCTGGTGGCCAGGAGGTGTTTGACGTATACATTGTGATACTGGACCTTCAGTATCCCCATGGCCTCTGTGTATGAGCTGGTGTTGTTGGTCATCTGGAATACCAGGGTCCCAACTTGAGAGAAGAGGAGCCTCATTCCGTTTTCTTCTGTGATAACATTAGCGGCTGCCGTCAGGAAGTCCTCAAATCGGCGTAGCCAGAGTTTGAATGTGTTCGGAGCGCAGATGATCAAGGGTCTATGTTGAGCCCCTCTGGTTTCAAGCATTGCTCCATCTTTTCTTTGAAAATTTTTAGTTAATAAAATTAATGCAATTTTATTCACAAAAGACTGAAGTTGTGAAACTGACTGGCTTTTATTAACAGCCAACAACCTCATCGACTGTCAAGGCAGAATGAATGGGTAGCATGCAAAAGGTTATGGGTAGTATTGGTCTCGGGAGGCAGGTCCAGCCGGCAGCAGCCAATCATAACATAACAGTGGATTACCACAATCTGTCTAGCATTTCTCTGCTGCTTTTAATTATGTGTACCTCCATCATCTGCCCCCTCGGCTTCCTTCACTCCAGAGCAAAGAAACCTGGCCTATCCAATCTTTCCCCATCACTAAAGTCCTCCAATCCAGGAAACACTCTGGATTTCTTCTGCACTCCCTCCAGCACAAGCACATCCTCCAATTGTGTAGTACTAGAATTGCACACATTACTCTAAATGTGATCCAACCAATGTTTTGTAAAGTCGCAACATCCAAACTTTTATATTCTATACCTGATCTATGAATGTGCCGTGTGCTGCCTTCACCACCCTTCCAACTTATGTTGCCATTTGTGCATCAACATTCCTTAGTCCATTTTCATTTACTGTTTATATCCTACCCCATGATGTCTTTCCATCTTATCAAGATTAGATTCCATCTTCCAACACTCTTCCCAATTTTTCATCTGAACTACATCCTGCAGTAACCTGAAACAAACTTCACTATCCATGTTATCAACTTTCATGTCATCTGCTAACTTGCCAATCATTGCTCCTACATTCACATCCAAGTCATTAATACATATCAAAAACGCCAATCTCTGCAAAACGCCACTGATCACAAACTTCCAATCAGAAAAGCATCTTTTCACTGCTACCCTCTGATTCTTATCACCAATTCTTTATGAAGTGTATTTTTTTGAAGGCTGTATTTGCTCTGTTTAAGACCATGTAAAATTGATGTGGCAATAAGGAAAGTAGCCATTATTTACACACTATATGGTGAGTTTGCATAGTTGATCACAGCTGCAAGGGCATTTTCCATTTTTCTCCCACCAGATGGAACATCTGTCTTTATTGCTTCCATCAAATACATGAACTGAATAAAGTTTTGAAAAATATAGAGATTATATCAGCATATTGGAGAGAGATAGAAACAGACCGGTTAGAAATGCATTTAATTGGAGTAAGGGGACTGAGGCTATCAGGCAGGAAATTGGAAGTTGAGAACAGATTTTCTCAGGGAAAAGTACAGAAGAAATGTGCCAAATGTTCAGGGGATATTTATGTGGAGTTCTACATTGGTATGTCCCAATGAGTGAAGTTATGGTAGGTAACAGGAACTGTGGTATACAAAGGCTGTAATAAATCTAGTTAAGAAGAAAATAAAATCTTACAAAAGGTTCAGAGAACTGGGTAATGTTAGTGATCAAGAAGATTACAAGGCTAACAGGGAGGAAATTAAGAAAGCAGAAGGGGCCATGAGAAGGCCTTGACAGGCAGGATTGAGAAAAACCCCAATGTATTCCACAAGTATGTGAAGAGCAAGAGGATAAGATGTAAAAGATTAGGACCTATCAAGTGTGACAGTGGGAACATGTGTATGGAACTGGAGGAAATAGCAGAGTTACTTAATGAATACCAGTATTCACTATGGAAAAGGATCTTGATTGTAGTGATGGCTTTCAACAGACTGAAACGCTTGAGCATATAGGTATTGAGAGAGGATGTGCTGGAGCCTTTTGGAAAGCATCAAGTTGGATAAGTCGCCAGGACTGGATGAGATGTTCTCCAGATTACTGTGGGAGGTGAGGGAGGAGATTGCTGAGCCTTTGGTGATGATCTTTGAATCATCAATGGGGATGTGAGAGCTTCCATAGGAATGGAGGAATGTTGTTCCTTTATTTAAGAAAGAGAGTAGATATAGCCCAGGAAATTATAGACCTGTGAGTCTTACCTCAGCAGTTGGTAAGTTGATGGAAAAGATCCTGAGAGGCAGGATTTATGAACATTTAGAGAGGTATAATATGATTAGGAATTGTCAGCAAGGCTTTGTCAAGGGCAGGTCATGCCTGATTGAATTTTTTGAGGATGTGACTAAAGTGTTGATGAAGGAAAAGCAGTAGATATAGTGTATATAAATTTCAGCAAAGTGTTTGATAAGGTACCTCATGCAAGACATTGAGAAAGTAAGGGGGCATGGGATCCAAGGGGACATTGCTTTGTGGATTTGGAACTGGCTGCCCATAGAAGGCAAAGAGTGGTTGTAGATTCTGCATGGAGGCCAGTGACCAATGGTGTACCTCAGGAATCTGTTCTGGGACCCTTGCTGTTTGTGATTTATTAAAAAAATAAAAAAAAAAAATTGTATATGTGTATGCATATATGCATGTGTGTGTGTGTGTAGTTCTTGACCTTTTTCTTTCCACTCACATACCACTTTAAGTATTCTCTAAGCCATAGGTGCTCTATGATTAGTAAGGGATTGCTTAAGGTGATATGTGGGTGGTAAGAAAAAGTTTGAAAACCACTGTTTTAATTGTACCTTATTGGCTCATTATGTGCCCGGCTTCATAACACCAATGGAAATGGGCCAGTGACAATTTTTCTCAAGCAAAATATTTCAGTAGCAATTGGGTCTAGAGCAGTGATTCTCAACCTTCCCTTCCCAATCACATACCACCTTAAGCAATTCCTTAATAATCACAGAGCATTTATGACATAGGGTATGTGAGTGGAAAGAAAAAGGTTGAGAACCACTGCTTAAGTAAGTTTACTGATGACCCAAAGGTTGGGGGTGTTGTGGATAGTGTGGAGGGCTGTCAGAGGTTACAGTGGGACATTGATTGGATGAAAAACTAGGCTGAGAAGTGGCAAATGGAGTTTAAACCAGATAAATGTGAAATGGTTTATTTTAGTGGGTCAAATGTGATAGCAGAATATAGTATTAACAGTAAGACTCTTGGCAGTGTGGAGGATCAGAAGAATCTTTGGGTCTGAGTCCATAGGACATTCAAAGCAGCTATGCAGGTTGATTCTGTGGTTAAGAAGGCATTACAGTGTATTGGCCTTCATAAATCATGGAATTGACTTTAGGAGCCGAGAGATAAAGTTGCAGCTATTTAGGACCTTGGTCAGACCCTACTTGGAGTACTGTGCTCCGTCTGCTTGCCTCACTACCAGAAAGATGTGGAAGCCATTGAAAGGGTGTAGAGGAGATTTACAAGGATGTTTTCTGGATTAGGGAGTATGCCTTATGAAAACAGGTTGAGAGAACTTGGCCTTTTCTCCTTGAAGTGATGGAAGATGAGAAGTAACCTGACAGAGGTGTATAAGATGAAGAGAGCCATTGATCATGTGGATAATCAGAGGCTTTTTCCCAGGGATGAAATGGTTGCCACAAGGGGACACAGGTTTAAGGTGCTAGGCAGTAGGTACAGAGGAGATGTCTTGCGAACAGTGGTGGGTGCATGGAATGGGCTGCTAGCAACACTGGTGAAGGTGGATACGATGGGGTAATTTAAGAGACCTTTGGATAGATACATGGAGCTTAGAAAAATAGAGGGCTGTGGGTAAACCTAGTAATTTCTAAGGTAGGAACATGTTTGCAGTGGCCAATTAATTACCATCTAGGCACCAAGGCTGAACTTTAGTAAGGCCCCCCAGGATCGGCGTCAATGTGGAGGGGGCCCTACCCACCCACCTGCAGCACTAGTGTCACTGAAGCAAGTACACATTTTATTGTTTTCAATTCCAGTCTCAAATTTAATGTTTCCATCATTGCAAATTATGTTTGAAGTTCAAATTAATTCTTCATTATTCAACCATAAAGCATTTTGCAATACCAGATTAAAATTTAGAAACATCATGTGTTTGCTTTGTGACATTTTTTTTTACTTTGTAGTTGCACAATATTATAACCTGTAACACAGGATCACAAAGTAACTGATCAGGCTGGTAAGTAGTGACACCACATCTGATCAAAAACACAGGTTCTTCTGTTCACACGCTGATGAGAATCGAGACATTTATCTTTGACCTCGTATAACGAGCGACCTCTGCTCATTCTGATAATGCAGCTCAACGTTAATTTTAGCAGTTTATTTTGCTACTTTCATATAACAACAGGAAATTTTTTTTTCCCAGAGTTGTGAATTACAACTTGAACAATAGGTGTTTTTATTTCAACACAATGTATATCTCCATGGAGGTTATCATCGATATTTAAATTAAATGTTCACTCAACAATTATGAAAATATCTAGCAAAAAATTGGCACTCTCTGCCCCATTATTATTTTATTTCTGCTTTTTAATTTGAAGTTCATAAATGATCAGATGAAAATTACGTTTGATTAAAAGATCATTGGATAGACTTCATGCTAATTTGTATGAATATTACTCATTTAGATTTTTTAGTCTCGACATTGAATTCGATCAATGGTGGCTTTGTGACTGTCAAAGATTGCTTTGTTTTTCAGCCTGTAACACAGGGCCCTTAATTTCTGAGAAGGCCAACATTGATAATCCACTGCCCATTTCAGAGAATACATTCACATGGCGCTTCTGTTTGCATGTGCACAGAGGAGCAAGGACATGTTTGAGTCCTTGGCCCATGTACTAAGAGTGGAATTTATCTTGTATTTATTTCAAAGAAGCACAATACATGAAGGCCAAATCAGATCAAACAATTTTATTAACATTAGTTTTCCAGTTCTCCCACATCCCACCTCCGAGCAACTGTATTTGAATAGAAAATAAAATTTCTTGAGGTGTATGAGTTATTTATACTTACCTGCATTATTACTATTGTTGGAATTAACACTATAACAACAGTTGGGTATGTAGTTACGGATAGAAGGCAGGTGATGACAGGCATGCATGTTTCCTAGGCACAGGCAGAGCGTTCCAGCTGCGTGGGGGATTATAGGTGATGAACATGGCCTGCATTGAGCTGCCGCTGCCATGAGTGGGCCAGTTGTTTTATGATTTCAATGTGAACAGGTAAAAGCCAATTGACAGCAGTGTTGAAAGCTACAAGTTGTTGTAATTTTAAAATACTTTTAATATTCTGGCTAAGTTCCCTTTGGCATTGTTGATGTAATATTTCTATTGTTGTATCTCTGAGTTCTATTGTTGTTTGACAGGGACCCTTACCTTCCAGGCCCCTAGGCTTCAGCCTACTCAGCCAGGTAAATCAGCTACTGCATGTTCAGCACAACTTTGTGGGCCAAAAGGGCTGTATTGTGCTGTGGTTTTCTCTTTTTCTAGCCAAGCCAAAGATATGACTATACCCCAACTGGTGTCTAGGGCATAAGTGACACTGCTGCTTTCTGTTTATCTACAAAACACCACTTGCCCTTTCCCAAAGTAATTGTGAATCATTTTTAATTACTCTGCTGTTAAATGTGATATAAAAGATCATCTTTTTCTTCCATTCCCCTTCTTGAGACTTCGGTTTCCTCCACATTGCTTATTTCCATAGCTTTTAAAATCTTGTGTTTCTCTGAATTTCTTACATAAAGTTAAGATTGTTGTGAAAATAGGACCTTGTGAGTACTCAAATAAAACTAGATAACAGAAATTGTAAGAAAGCCCATCAAAGGGAGAAATTATTTTTAAAACAATTCTGTATTTCCTTCTTTTCAATTAGGCGCCACTTAGAAAGCAGTAAATTCTGAATTCCAGTGAGGAACATTGCTTTCCCAGCCTGATATAAATGATATCAAGCACTTTTTATTGATACTAATTTGAGATTATTTTTTAGGACCACATTGTGTCTGCGTGACTGTGAAATGCTTTGGCATATTTGGAACTTGTTTAAAAAAAAACTATGATGTATCATTTAATTATTCATAATTCATGTAAAACTCTCTAAAATGTACTTCCCATAAATCCATATTTAATTCCATCAAACAAACAAGACATTCACATATTGGCAGAGGTTCCATGAGCAGAAACTGGTGCTGGGTCAGATGAGATCTTTACCTGGGATTGGTAGATGTGTTATCTGCAAGTATTAAGGAAGATGGGGAAAATGCAGGGGCCTAGATTTAAATCTTAGATCACCAATGAACACATTAAATGGAAAATAGGCTCAACAATTTAAATTGACCATTCCTGTCCTTTGAAAGTCTTGTCTAAGTTGTCAAGTCTTTTCCAAATCTGACCAGTTTCACATCACCTTTAAGATTTTGATTTAAACAAATAAATAGATATTGATCTATAAGCAAACTATTCAAATGGGACAAAAGGGTTCCTTAAATGACAAGCACAATAGGGTTGAATGGACATGATGCTCTATTATAATTTGCTCTTGCCGATGTAATGCTGAGGTTATCTCGGAGAAAGTAAGTATATTAATTCACTATGTTCCAATATCATTTAGGAATTGCTGCTTAATCCTAGAACGTGTTAAAGCTCGATCAATTATGCTGACAGTTAAGATGAACATTCCCTGTATTGGGGATGCCTTTCCAAACAAACATGGAAAAAAAACTCTGCCTAGTTGGTCAGGACACATCAGTGTCAAGAGTGGATAGTGGAATCTTGGAAATAGATCTAGGGCAAAAAGAAAAAGTTTGTTTTAAGTTATAAACAGGATCCCTGACACAGGGAGGGGAATGGAAAGTGGAAGGCATGAGATTTCCACAATGGGTAGCTTTGTTTATTACTTTGAATGTGCTCAGTTTTGGTTTCCAGCACTGTAAGGAGGCAGGTAAGAGAGCTAGATAAACCCACGGTAGTACAGATATCACTGGCTTTATCATCAGCTATGTATCATTAAATGACTTCTCATGAATTATATGAGAGCTGATTTTCCTTTCTCATTGAGAGTTTGGAAACTATTCTTCATCTAGAATAAAAAATACTGATCTCAAACAAGATTGGGATTTAAAATCTATTCTATAGTTCAGAAACACTGAAGAAATCAGCTTATTATCCAAAATTATTTTGTTTTAAATTTAAATTCTATCCCATAAAACTGCCTGGGTATTGAAGCTTGATAAATCACTCAAGCACAGAACCACGCAGTTGTTGGGGAGATGATGTCTGGGGGTGATGTGTAGGGAACACCTTTATGACCATAACAACTCATAATTAGTTTATTTATAACTTAATATTAAATCTTGCATTAAGTTCTAAAGGTAATTAACTTTCCATTTAAAAATCTATATTTAGCTCATAGTTTCAGACAAGAAATTGGTAGGCAGCCTCTGTAAATAATGCCCTACATATGTCACATAGAAAGGGAATGATTGTACCCCAGGAATAATTCTTTTGCCTTTACTCAGTAAAATCATTAGTGTTTGTTTGGTGCCCCCAACAATTATTCCAGCTCCAATTAGGAACCTACTGCGTAGAAGATTGAAATATCTCGGCCTACCCTTGGGCTGTGCACGATGTTGACAGTTCACAATCTGTAATATTCTACATTCCTCGCTCATTCTCTGATTTAGGTAGTGGCATTATTCCACAGAAATTGCTGCCTTGTGGGGAGCTCCGTGGTTTTTATTCATCTACATCAGCAGACAAAGTGTGTAATCTTTCAGAAATTAATGCTTTCATAGGGGTTTTCACTTCCTAATCAAGGGGAATTGACTTGATTTGTACCAAATGTATTATAGCTCTAGCTGAAAACCAGCAACTCCAAGATAGAGTTTATTGGACTTTCATGAGCTGTATCACTGTCATGCAGGGTAATCCATTAATCTACTCATTTATTGGACAATCTAAGGTTTTCAAATATTTGGAGACAATCCAACCTTTTTTTGTGATTAAAAGAAAAATAAACTCTTTATTGCATCTTTGCTTCTAAATTAGACTTGGGTGCAGGGATTTTTATGTGAATCTGAGAACATCTTTGATTAATGGGCATGAATTTGCAACTGCTGTCACTTTTTGGCTGGTATAAGCTCCTGACCATCACATTTTCCATTACACTCTGCAGCATGAAGCATGTTTTCCATTGTTATGCAGTCTGTAATATTCTCTTAATAATAACATTTGACTACATAAAAGCATATCTGATGCAAATGTGGAATTCCAATATAATCCATTCATCCCTATTGTCGGGGAAACCCACACAGGTCATTGGGATAACGTACAAACTCCTTGCAGACAACACTGCATACTAACTCTGATTACTGGCTCTGTAATATTGCTGGTTATGGAAATAAAAATTATGCAGTCCATGCTTTGTAAGATTGGTTTTTACAATGATGGGTTATTCTTTGAATTAATGAACTTATTAATAACTTGCAATTCCTGAACTCCACCCTCACCCCCCAAACCCCCACACCTTGGCTCCTAAACAGAAATCTGTCCCAGGCAGGCCAAACTTCAAGGAGATTTGAATTGGAGCAGAAAAATACCTTTAAAATAAGGGTCCCCTTCCCAATCAGGAGGCTATCTTGGCCCTACATAAATGTATATCTAAACTATCTGCCGTCCTTAAGCAGCTATTTGTAGGAATGTAGTAGTGATGGCAATAACACATTGCTCCAAGTATTTAACCATATCCTCTTGGATTTTGTCCCCTTGATGATCTAGGCCAGTGTTTGAAGACCATGGCCTTGTCATTCATTGTGCTTCCTAACTCCTCTCCTGCTGCAGGATACATTGCATCCCCATTTTTGCTAACTTGGTCTCCATATAACTTTAAGCCTCTCAGAAATACCTGTTAGTGGTCACTGTGTGGGAAAGGGACACCATGTGGGAAATTGAACTTGTCTCAGGGTTATAAGCAACAGTTCACATTCTCTGTCATGATAAAGAATTGTCTGGGTCAGAGGAGTCATGTGTCTCTCTTCAGGACCTTTTGATCATCGACAAGAGAAGTTGGGGTGGTTTAATAACTGAATGACTGTTTAGGTTCTTACCCCTATGATACACCCTCCTGATATGTCCTCTTACAAGCTGAACTCACCGAAAAGGACCCAGCTCATATATCCACTCCAATCTGATGCACTATCAATAACTCAAGCATCTGGAGTTACAGAATGACAGGTTTTATTTACAATAAATTTGAAGGGCATACCATGCTGTGGCCCAGACTTTCAGGGGAGAGGTTATGGTGTTGGAGCCTTTATGCAGGGTCAAGAAGGAGGAGCTACAGGTACACTCACAGCAAGGGGCAGAACCAGATAAATGAGCGCACAGCAGTTCACCACATTCACCCCTTTTTTTGTCCAATGGGGTGAAGTGGGTCCAGGTTCTTATAGATTAAGTCTGGTCTTTTGTTGCAACTGTTGGAGAGTTGGTTACTTGGCTACAGCTGGGGCTGTTGTTGAATTCTAGACCTCCAGTGGTGTCAGCATAGGCCATAGGGCATAGCAGCTTAACTGGCATGACTGGGGTGGGGGCAGGGCTTGGGTGCCATGGTTTTGGTGTGTGTCCATGGGAGGGGAGGGTGCTGTTTTGTGACTAAGCTTCTCTGGTGCCCCCACGAGGTCCCAGATGGAGATAGTTTCCTTGCACCCATCTGGGTAGGCCATGTATGCATATTTGGGGTTTGCTTGGAGGAGCTGGACCCTTTCAACCAGTGGGTCAATTTTATGGCACCTCATGTGCTTCTATAGCAGGACTGGCCCTGGGGATATCAACCAGGATGGCAGGGTGGTCCCTGACGCGGACTTCTTGGGGAATGAGAAAATTTGTTTGAGGGCTGGCATTTGTGGTGGTATATAAAAATGACCTGATCATGTGGAATATTTTGGGGAGGGCCTCCTGCCAGTGCAAAACTGATAGCTCTCTGGACTTGAAGGCCCTGACTAGGGGCAGTGAGAATGAGCTCTTTGGCTCGCAGGGCACCTGAGGCAACAGACCTTCTGTTCTGGCGGGTGCCAGGACCCTGATGGAGATGGTGTCCTCCCTGCCTTCCAGGTAATCCATGTAGGTGTACATGGGATTGGCATGGAGCAGTTTCACCCTTTCCATAGGGGGATGGTCTTGCTTCTCCTCTCGTGCTACCTAAGAAGGACTGGACCGGGATTAGTGAGCCAGACTGGGAGTGTAGTTTCTGATGCTGACCTTCTTTTGAAAGTGAATAGGAGCTCATGAGGAGTAGCATTGGTTATGACCAATAGTGACCAGATGGAGTCGAGTGCCATGGGGAGGACATCCTGCAGTGTCTGAAAGGCCTTTTGACTTTAGGGCCAGTTTGACAGCCTTCTAGACCATGGTGTTCTCATTTTCAACCTGCCCATTCCCCTGGGAGTTGTAGCTAGTAGTCCTGCTGGATGCGATGCCCCTCACCAGCAGCTTCTGAGGAAGCTCATCAATCTTAAAGGCTGAGCCCCGGTCTCTATGAATATAGCTGGGAAACCTAAACAGAGTGAAAATGGAGTCTAGGGCCTTCATAACTGACGAGGTGGACATGTCTGGGCATGGAATGGTAAATGAGAAGCAGGAGTACTCATCAATGACAGAGAGGGAGAAGGTGTTCCCGTTCGTGGAAGGGAGTGGTCACTTAAAATTGACGCTGAGCTGTTCAAAGGGCCTGGATGACTTGATCAGGTGGGCCTTTGCGGGGTGATAGAACTGCAGCTTGTGCTCCGTGCAGACCTGGCAAGGCCTGCTCATTTTCCTGACATCTTCCATAGAGCAGGGCAGATTGCGCGCTTTGACAAGGTAGAACAGACCAAATGCTGGGGATAAATCCTTGTAAGTGTGAAAGCGTTCACTGCCCTGGTTAGGAGTGGACTAGTGTGAAAAGCCAAACCCCATTTCCTATCCCAGGACACTGATTGACCGATATTCTGGGATGCAAGTGTGAAAGGGGCTAATGTTCTACTTTTAATCTGAAGTGCCTGCAACGTTGCTGCCTGTTTCACACTTGCCTGATTGCAACATCTGCAGATGCTGGGGATTGTACTGGGGTCGAAGCCATCAATCCTCAGCATGCGGTGACATCATCTGATGCTGGGATTGAGCAGATTTTGCTTTCACTCTTACCACTTTAAAGGTCAATTGGCATTCGACTCCAGGGATCACTGGCAAGTGTGAAACAGGCTACAGAGAGAGAGATGACCAGATGGCATTCACTTTAGTGTGAGGATCTTCAGGTGTCCTTGACAAAGTATCCACAAAATCATTGAATTTAAGGCTCTATTTTGGACGCTCCAATCTTTAAAATAGTAATTCTGGTGTCAGGGTCCTTTCCTCTTTGGTCTCTGGTGGTAGGTGTGACTTCAGTCTCAAGTCGTCATCCCTCCACAGCAGCAATACTGACTCAATCTTGTTTGCTACTGGAGGTGGACAACCTTGTGATCTCTTCCACTTTTGGGCATGATGTTAATCAGGCATCCAACTTTTAATATTAACTGATTTTCACAGATAAAGTGGGAACTCACTATGCTGCACTTGCCTCTATTACTGATCTTGACTAAGTGACATTGGCCATGAGGGTGAAGGTCATAGTTTCAACTTTACTGTTTAATGGAGGGTGTACCTTTTTTGTTACTTTGAGAGTACTGCTTTTTCAGGCATGCCATTTTGAGATGAAGCTTCAACCCAGAACTCTGCATTCTCTTTTGGACAACATAAACGGCACTGCAGAATAATGTGAAAATAGGAATTCTTGAACTATTATCCACTATGGGATCTTGCAGTTTGCACACTGGCAATCATATCTCCTAGATTAAAACATGTCAGCTTGCATCAACTAATTTATTGCCTGTAAAACTCTAATGAGTACCTTGAGGTTATTAAAGATGCTATAAAATACAAGTTAATTCTTTAGAATAATATGAATTGTATGACCTTTAAACAAGTTAGGTAATTAAAGGTGGTTCACAATTTCTGTTATACTTGGAGTATATCTGAAACATTCCCATGTGATTATTTTACCTGCTTGAGGAACTGTTGCCCATTTCATAAGAGAGAATCAGAATTACAAGAATTGCTGTAAGACATTATTTTTGAAAAGTTCATAAGTGTCTCCTGAAGTCTCCAAATCACAACAGTCTCCTCATAGAATCTCATAGAATACAGGAGATATATTTTAATGAGAGAACTGCAATTCAACATCTTTTAGAAAAGAGCACACACGGTGCAAAGTGGATTCTCTTCAAAACCAATCAGTAATTCAAATGGACATTGAGATTCTGAAATCAACCATATTCCTTGGATATGCTGGGAGACCATTGGGCTTTAATGGTTCTTTCTCTCAGATACAGCCAGGGAGTTGTGCATTCAGAATTGAGTATGAGTATGATTACCTGCCTTACCAGAAAACTGGCTGAGCAGGCATCCTGTATGCCAAGTTGTTACTTTCTGTCACCAAACACTCTCTGCCTCAACATCCAAGAGCTTGCCATCCCGGACTAATTCCTGGGTCTTTGTCTTTTGCTCCAATGCCCACTTCTCCATCTTCCACTCACTGAGGAGTACGTCAGCAAGTTACTAAAATACGTAGAGCATGAGTCTTGTAAGGAAAATAATTAATATTCTCAGATTAAGTTTTAAAAAAATTTAATGCAAGTAATTTGTTTCAAAGCATTCTACAATTTTGCTGGGAAAAGAATGGAGTTTTTGGGATTTGGGCCTTGCTGGGAAAAACAGCATTCATTGCCCATTCTTAGTTGCCCTTGAAAAGGTGGTGGTGAACCCTGTGATAGTACAGATTCTAGCACCAATGTGTATATGTACAGATGGTAGTGTAGGATGACTGTGATTGGTTGAGAGCATAGCCACACCTACTGGCAGGTCTTAAAGGATTGCTCCTCGCCAGACCAGGTCATTCTGGACTGGTCAACCTACTTGTGATCTGCTCCGGTCTTTTAGTTAATAAAAGCCTTGGTTTGGATCAACAAGTCTTTGGTTCTTTCGACGTGCATTCAAACCCCTGGAATTGTGTGACATACATGTTTCTTGCCATTTATCAGCCCATGAATGAATGTTCTTCTGGTCTTAGTCTGTGCAGGTACCAACCAGTTATGAATGGCATTTAACAACCTGAAACACTAGCAAACATTTCCACTTCTGACCTAATAATGGATCATTGACAGAACAGCTGAAGATGGTTGAGCCAAGGACACTGCCCTGACAAACACCTGCACCGTCTCCTGGGGATGAGAAGACAGATCTGTTATAAACAAACTTTCTTTGGTCAACTTGTGTCTCCAACAGGGAAGTACCTTGGATGGTCTATGACCTGTTTCATTAGGCCTCAAATGCTGGTCTGATGTCAAGGCAAATTCTCTCACCACATCACTGGCATTTGGCTCCTGATCTATATTTGGACCAAGGCAATGATGAGATATGGACTCAAGTGGTCCCAGTAAAATCCAAAAAGCATCAGCAAACAGTCCATTAGAGAATAAGCTCTGCTTGATAGTACTATTGACGACATCTTCCAACACTATGCTGATGAATGAGAATAAACTGCTTGTGTAGGAAGTAGATAATGTGTGTGTGTGTTCAGGATGTACAGGAAAAATTGTCTACATTTTCAATTAGATACAAGGTATGAAGAACTACACAAGAACAGCTTAAATAGACACTCTGCTTGTTCTCGAGTTCATTGGAACTGAAATTATTTACATTGCAACTTATGTCATTCCCATTTTGTGAGCAGGAAGTGTAATATTACTGGCAAGGATGAAAATGATGAATAGGATTGTAATTGACTCTTCAATACTTCTTTATTAAGTAAAGTGTATGCCTATTTCTAATATAAGCTGTAACTAACTGGACTGAAATTGACAGAAAAATTAGCATAGCGTAAATCCAATGTGAAGCCAATTTGTTGTGTTATTAATTTGCTCTGTTGATTGCTCCATTTTAAGGCACAAAACTGATGGTGGTTTCGCATAAATCAGCTCCAATAATATGACGCAAGTTCCAAGGCTGTTTTCATTATCTAAAACATTTCAACATAAATGTAACTCCTAAAAAGAACCTAATATTTTCCTATTCAGTAACTTTTCCCATTTCTCCCATGGGTTACTTGGTTTTGTTATTCAATTGCTCATTCATCAGTCTTATAAAATAATCACTAAAGGTGACTCATGTCATGAAACAGATTATGCTCACATCTTCTTTCTTTGGCTTGGCTTCGCGGACGAAAATTTATGGAGGGGGTAAAAGTCCACGTCAGCTGCAGGCTCGTTTGTGGCTGACAAGTCCGATGTGGGACAGGCAGACACGGTTGCAGCGGCTGCAGGGGAAAATTGGTTGGTTGGGGTTGGGTTTTTCCTCCTTTGCCTTTTGTCAGTGAGGTGGGCTCTGCGGTCTTCTTCAAAGGAGGTTGCTGCCCGCCAAACTGTGAGGCGCCAAGATGCACGGTTTGAGGCGTTATCAGCCCACTGGCGGTGGTCAATGTGGCAGGCACCAAGAGATTTCTTTAGGCAGTCCTTGTACCTTTTCTTTGGTGCACCTCTGTCACGGTGGCCAGTGGAGAGCTCGCCATATAACACGATCTTGGGAAGGCGATGGTCCTCCATTCTGGAGACGTGACCCATCCAGCGCAGCTGGATCTTCAGCAGCGTGGACTCGATGCTGTCGACCTCTGCCAGCACGAGTACTTCAATGTTGGTGATGAAGTCATTCCATTGAATGTTGAGGATGGAGCGGAGACAACGCTGGTGGAAGCGTTCTAGGAGCTGTAGGTGATGCCGGTAGAGGACCCATGATTCGGAGCCGAACAGGAGTGTGGGTATGACAACGGCTCTGTATACGCTTTTCTTTGTGAAGTTTTTCAGTTGGTTGTTTTTCCAGACTCTTTTGTGTAGTCTTCCAAAGGCGCTATTTGCCTTGGCGAGTCTGTTGTCTATCTCATTGTCGATCCTTGCATCTGATGAAATGGTGCAGCCGAGATAGGTTAACTGGTTGACCGTTTTGAGTTTTGTGTGCCCGATGGAGATGTGGGGGGGCTGGTATTCATGGTGGGGAGCTGGCTGATGGAGGACCTCAGTTTTCTTCAGGCTGACTTCCAGGCCAAACATTTTGGCAGTTTCCGCAAAGCAGGACGTCAAGCGCTGAAGAGCTGGCTCTGAATGGGCAACTAAAGCGGCATCGTCTGCAAAGAGTAGTTCACGGATAAGTTAATAGAATAATACCTAGTGTCGCCGAGAATATTCTCCCAGAATCACAGTGCGGCTTTCGCGCAAACAGAGGAACTACTGACATGGTCTTTGCCCTCAGACAGCTCCAAGAAAAGTGTAGAGAACAAAACAAAGGACTCTACATCACCTTTGTTGACCTCACCAAAGCCTTCGACACCGTGAGCAGGAAAGGGCTTTGGCAAATACTAGAGCGCATCGGATGTCCCCCAAAGTTCCTCAACATGATTATCCAACTGCACGAAAACCAACAAGGTCGGGTCAGATACAGCAATGAGCTCTCTGAACCCTTCTCCATTAACAATGGCGTGAAGCAAGGCTGTGTTCTCGCATCAACCCTCTTTTCAATCTTCTTCAGCATGATGCTGAACCAAGCCATGAAAGACCCCAACAATGAAGACGCTGTTTACATCCAGTACCGCACGGATGGCAGTCTCTTCAATCTGAGGTGCCTGCAAGCTCACACCAAGACACAAGAGAAACTTGTCCGTGAACTACTCTTTGCAGATGATGCTCACATAAAATGAAGTTAAATGACATGAGCAAAGTTGTAAAGCACCCTCCTCTCTTTTCCCATCATTTTTGTTTTATTTCTCAATTTTTTTTGAATATCATGGTGGCTTGCCTATGCAACAGCCAAACCAGCTTATGGAGTCGCGGCCAAGTCCATGGCAGATCTGACTGTTAGAGCTCCAGGTGCAGGGCAAGCCCACAACCTAGTGGCTGATGTCATAAATGTCCTAGGGGTGTCAAATTATTGGGTTCCAATAGATTTAAACGTGTGCGAGAGTTCTATTAAAGTCAGTTGGTTCAACTCACTTTCGACTCTCTGTAGTTCTTTCGCTCACTGTGTGCTTAATGTGACTACATTGGTGACTTCAATGGTCCAAATGACATTTGGACCCAACAATGACTGACCCAAGCACGCAGAATGCTGTTTCATTGAAACTGCCAACATTCTGGACTTTGCAGCCCAATTCTCGGATACCACAAAGTACTGCTATATGGTTGGGTTACTCAACCAGGAAATAGCAGGCTGCATCATTAACTTTCTACACCAGCCACTGGTTGTGGACTGGTATGAAACAATCTAGATGCCCTTGATCTATACTTTTGGCTTCTCCCACCATGAGCGCACAGTGTGCTTGCTTCACAAGGGCAGCCTAGGCGACCACGTGCTGGCACTAGCAGACAGCCATAAGATGTGTTTACTGTTTGAATAAGTCTTTCTCGAGTAGATGCCAGAAGATATCATCCGCCTCATCAATGACGATAATTTCAGTGATCCACGCAAAGTAGTGGGCTATACAGATATCCTGTGGCACACCAAGCAGCATGGCAGGGCCTCCATTCACTGAGTTGCTGTGTCATCCCTAAGGCCTTCCCCATGCCACCAATGAAGCTGGTGATGTCTGCAGCAGGGAGTGACCCCAGTTTGGACCATTGGTGTTTTTACCACCAAAGGTGGGGTTCAGGAGCCCACCATTGCAGCCCATCTTGTTCTTTTCTATGAAATGCTGGGGCCAGCTAACATTAATGGCTATGGCAGCTGGCCATCGTGATAGCCTCCTTCACTTATTGGCCCAATATTCTGGGTGAAAGTTCCTTGTAGACATGGGCAGAGGTTAATGTCTTGCCCCCTCGAGCCACTACACGTGCCAGGAGGTCAGGACGGGTGCTCACCACTGCCAACAACAGTATTCACACATATGGCATGCGAACCATCCCACTACAGTTCGATTTCCCTCCATTTCACCTGATTGTTTATGCTAGCAGTAGTATCACAGCCTTTACTGGGTGCAGATTTCCTCTGGGCGCACTGCCTCCTAGTGGACCAAAAGGGACAGCACCTAGTGAATGCCAAGACCTTCAAGATCTTCTTGCTTGGCAAAGTTAAGTAACCGACCCCACACCTGGAGTCTGTTACTTTGTCAGGCTGTGAATTTGCCAGGGTACTAGCAGAATTCCTGACTTATTATGCAACAGTTCTCCACAGGCGCCCCTAAGCATGGTGTACAGCACCATATTCTCACGCAAGGATCACCACTACAACCCAGGCACACAGGCACCTGCCTGACAAATTCCACCTTACCAAGGAGGAGTTCAGAAAAATGGAGGAGATGGGGATCGTCCGGCACTCAGACAGCCCGTGGGTCTCCGCTTCACATGGTGCCCAAGTTGGCTGGAGGATGGAGGCCATGTGGCAACTACAGAAAGCTCAACAACATCACCATGGCCAGTGCCCCGCATTCAAGAATTTACGGCCAATTTGCATGGGGCACGCAACTTCTCCAAGGTAGACCTGGTCCGCAGGTATCACCAGATTCTTGTCGACCCCAGCGATGTCTCTATGACAGCCCTCATCATCCAGTTCAGCCTATTCGAGTCCCTGCGGATGCCATTCAGACTCAAGAACATGGCACAAACATTCCAGCGGCTCATGGACTCAGTGGAGGTAGCTTTGATTTTGTCTTCATCTACTTAGATGATATCCTGATCATCAGCTGCTCGCACCAAGTATATTTGATGCACCTGCGCCAACTCTGCTGCTGCCTGAGTGAATACGGCCTGCCCATCAACCCACCACCCCCCCCCTGGTGCCAGTTTGGCTGTTGGCTATTGATTTCCTTGGGAACCACATTGACTGGCATGGAGCCGTTTCCTTGCTGGTGAAAGTAGAGGCCATACACCAGTTTGCTAGGCCCAGTACAGTCAAGGGCCTACAGGATCATACAGGGCATGATCAACTTTTACCACTGATTCCTACCATCAGTGTCCCGAATCATGCGACCCCCATCCCCCACCATTTAGCCTGATGTCCAACAAGGCCAAGGAAACCACCTGGGACACGGAGTTAGCAGGAGTTTTTGAACAGGCCAAGGACGCCCTTGCAAATGCCACCTTCCTCGTACACCCTCAGGCGGATGTGCCCACAGCCCTCATGGTTGATATTTCCAACTCAGCAGTTGGCGGGGTGCTGGAGCAACTGATTAACAGTCAGTGGAAACCACTCACATTCTTCAGCCACCACCTGCGACCCCTGGAGCTGAAATACAGCACCTTCGGCAGGGAGCTGCTAGCCCTCTATCCTGCCAACTGGTACTTTCGGTATTTCTTGGAGGGCATTCGCCAAGGTGTTGGATCTGTAGTCGGCACACCAGCAATGCCACCTGTCATACATTTTGGAGTATACCACCATCATCAAACACATCTCTGGGAAAAACATCGTCATGGCCGAAGCACTACCTTGCACCTCCATCTGCTCAGTGCATTCCTTGTTCCCAGGGTTGGACTACACGATGCTTGCCGAGGAACAGCAGTTGGACGAAGAAATGCCAGCCTACCGCACTGCAGTCTCGGGCCTACATCCTGAGGACATCCCCATTGGCCCAACAGGCAGCAAGCTCCTCTGTGACGTGTCCACCAGCCAACCCCGGATCATTGTTCCAGCTGCTTGGAGGTGTCATGTTTTCAATGCACTACATGGTTTGGCCCACCCATCCATTTCGGCAACCATCCAAATAGTGGCAGATAGATTTGCTTGGCGCACCCTATGCAAGCAGGTTAGGCACTGGGCCAGGGTATGCATACACTGCCAGACCTTCAAAGTCCAAAGGCACGTGAAGGCCCCACTTCAACCCTTCCAGCTAGCACACAGGAGGTTGGAGCATGTCTATATGAACATCATTCACGCTGGTGGTCTCCTGGGGAGCAAGATACCTGTTCACCATGGTTGACAGGTTCACCTGGTGGCCAGAAGCCATACCACTCACTGACACGTCCACAGAGTCCTGTGCCAGACCCCTCATTGCAAGCTGGTTTGCACGTTTTGGCCTGCTTGCCAACATCACCTCAGATGGGTGGGGGGGTGGTGCTCGCAGTTCACATCCAACTACACTACACCATGGCCTACCATGTACAGTCCAATGGCCTGGTAGAGCATTTCCAACGTCACCTGATAGCATGCCTCCGAGGCCTGGATGGGTGGATGAGCTCCCCTGGGTACTTTTTGGTATCTGCACAGCTTCTAAAGAAGACTTAGCCACGTCTTTGGCAGAGTTGGTATACAGCACCCAACTGATGGTTTCAGGTGAGTTTGTGCCAGCAGCCTGTGGCACAGAGGAGATACCGTGCCAGTGCTCACAAGACTCTGAGAGAAGGTAGGAACACCAGCTCCTGTCCCAACCTTATGCCATGGCCAGACACCTTCCTTTGTCCTCAAGGACCTTCGAGACTGCAACTACATCTTTGTCCACAGAGGCATGCACTGGAAGAAGCCATTTAAGGAAGAAGGTTAACACAAGTCTTAAGAGGCTTGAAGAACATTTCTACATATTTATACCTAAAAATTATGTATACAAGCTCCAAATTTGCAAAAGTATAATATACTTATTTCTCAAAAGGAACACAACTCTGAATTTCTGCACTCCATCCTCCCATATCTAAATATAAATCTGATTTCCAAGTCATTACCATACATTTCCTTGCTACTGCCAATACAATTTTAACAAATTTAATTTGATATATTGACAATTTTAATTTGGGTCTTGTCTCTTCTATATTTCCCAACTCTTAAGTACACCATCCATTATGATATTTTACATTCTTGGTTATGTATTGCAGAAACCATGGACCACTTGAGAGGAGCGACAGAATCCTTTAAGCATGATTGTACCTTTTTTTTGTTTAATCATGTTAATTCAGGCAATTGTCTCGTGTGCATTTGAAACTGACTTAGTTATGATTTCAGTAACAGGAAAAGCCATTACTGGACTGTATAAATTTGCCCAGCCCTGTGATAAGATGAGTCTTGGTGAAAATCAAGACCTTCTCAAATATGGCTCTGCTTTGTACTGTGTGCAACAATAAGAGATGTTGAAATAGCAAGGAGAGATTGTGATTGTGAATGAGTTAGACAATGGTTAAAGTCTTGAGGATACTTTTTGGCTTTTAAAACTATTTTCTTTTGTGCAATTCAATTTTCCTTGTGATGTCATAATGAATAAAATGAGGAAATAGTTACAGAGAATCTGCCAGTTACAATAAACCATTTCCACTTCTCAGTTTAGTAAATCTTTCGCTGGCTATTGTTTTATCTGGCATTACATGTACCTGCCAACCTAGTTTTGACTGTCAATTTGAAATACCCTACTTTTGGTTGACTTGTAACTACTCAATGCATTGGATAGTTTGGAATTGCTCGTTACTCTTGTTTGGTTAATTTGATGCTAGTCAGGTTAATTTGATGCCAGTGAGGCAGGGTTGGTGTACAGTTAACACAATGCCTTTACAGTGCCAGTGATCGAGATTAGACCAGGGTTTGAATCCCGCTCAATCTATAAGGAGTTTGTACATTCTCCCCCTGCGTAGGTTTTCTCCAAAGGCTCCAGCTTCCTCCTGCCATTCAAAACATCCTGGGGGTGTAGGTTAATAGGATGTAAATTGGGCAGCACAGACTCGTGGGCCGATATGGTTTGTTACTGTGCTGTATGATTAAATAAAATTGCTGAATTGGGCAATGTTGATCCAGCTAACACTTGAGTACCAAAAGGAAATCTGACAGGAACAGCAGGAAAATTCATCAACCTGAGATATTTGGATTATCCTGAAAATGACTTTGCAGATTTGTTCAGAAGTGTCTGGAAGAAGAGCTGAAAAGAACTATGATAACTTCTGATGAGCATAGAACAGATCTATCATTTCTGATGGTGCTTTGGCTGCTCAAATGTGCTTTTGATGGCCATCTTATTGGTGCTCTGGTGTGTCAGGATGAAAGTGGTGGCAGGGAAGGAAGATATGGCCCAGGTTAAATTGCCGGAAGAGGTAGTGTAGTCTGGCTAGGAACAAAATGTTCAGCAAGCACAGGTCCAATATCTAAATTTTGAAGGAGCAAAATCACATTACACTGAGGAGAAACAGTGGTGTCACATTAAATATATCTTATTCTCCACTCCTCACAAAGAAATCTTTATTGAGAAAAAAAGCCCAGGGAACAATTAGCTTCTCTCACTGCATTTTCTGAACCTCCAGCATCCTGAGGGACAAGGGCAACAGGTGCAGCATCACCTCCTGTTCCCTCCTGCTTGTTGAGGAAAAGATTTGATATGACCATTTCTGGGTCTTTAATTTAATTTTTTTTACAGCATAGGAAAAGCCAATTCTGGTCATTTAAACCTGTGCTGCCCAATTACACACAAATTAACCTGCAATCCTGTACGTTTTGGATGGTGTAGAGCTCGTCGAAAGAACTAAAGACTTGTTGATCCAAACCAAGGCTTTTATTAGCAAAAGACAGGAGCTCTTCACAGGTGGCTGACCAGTCCGGAATGATCCGACCTGGCTAGGGACACAACCCTTTAAGGCCCAGACAGTAGGCGTGGCTTAGCTCTCAGCCAATTGCTGTAACTATATACACTATATACATTGGTGATAGATCTGTCCTATCACAGATGGTAGGAGGAATCCGGAGCATCTGGGGAAAACCCACACAGACATGAGAAGAACATGCAAGCATTGTGTGAGTAGCATTACTACATGGATTAGCATAATTCAGGCAAAAGGACATTCTCCAGCTCTTCAAGGACAACCAGCATACTTTGAAAGTTCATTGTTATATTCATACGTGCACTGAAATGTGTATGTGCTATAGCCACAAAGGGATGTAAGATTCCCCAAGAACAGTTGCAATAATCATGTGACAAGAATCAAAACAATAGATGATAAATATAAAAGGATAGATAAATAATTGCAGTTACAGTGCAATGAAAATTGTTTCGATAATTCAGTTAGATCTTTTGATGATCTTGGAATAGTTTGTGGTTCATATAGTTCAGCAAGGGTCTTTTGCCTGATGGGTGTTGGGTGGGGGGGGGGGGAGTGGAAAGTTATTTTGGAATCTAGAGATGCTGGACTTCAGGCTTCTAAGCCAACACATCGCCAAATTAAAAACAATGCACAAATGATGGAATAATTGGATTGCATATTTTTTAGGTGAAAAGAGAAGAATATGCAGTAAGGCCCAGCAGAATTAAGGACCTTTCCTATATCTAGCATTAACAAAATGTAGCCAAACAGAAACAGGGGACTACATTGAGAGCTGTTGTAAGTCTCTGTCACTGCAATGTAACAAATCCCTTCCATTTCCCATGACACAGAGGAAAACGACAGGGATCATGATCGAATTAACTGTGTAAGAGTAGAACATGTGATGCTAAATCACCCTTTTTTAGTTGTGCAAGCCAATTAAGAAAAAAAGTGTACTTCTAATTTACAGTCAAAATTAGAGGCTACTAGGCACATGTAACACCAGATAAAAAGGTCTATATTATTGAGAAATGGAAATGATTTATTGGAACTGACAGTTTCTCTATTCCCATTCTCTCCTCTTATTACGAGATTACAAGGAAAATTGAATTGTCCAAACAAAAAAAGTTTCAAAAGCTAATTTAATTATCAGAAAGGTTGGACCATTTTCTTATACTGGCACATGTTGGTTGTCATTTTACACCTGTGGTTTGTGATGCCAGAATGCTCCATCGTTGAGAGATGGGGCTCTTATTAACAATTTTAAATTAGGAATTCAATTTAAATTTTATTTGCGCTGCTTGGGATTCTTAGAAATTAATACGGTGAAGAAAGAAACTTCCAGCTCAAGAATATGTTTTCACCTCTTTCGCCACCCCCCCCCCCCCCCCCACACACTATTTCCAGACACTTGGTAATCCAGAGGGAATGTGAGTGCTCATCCTGCCCCTCACCTTTGCCCTCGTCCAGAAAAACTTTTGCCTCTCTTTGGCCAAACACAGCCTCTCCTTCCCTGATCAGGATTACAGAGAGAAAGAACCAGGTTGCTACGGTAAGTGATCTTTTTAAACAACAAGCAACACAACCACCACATCAGATCTTTCATTTGTATTCCCAATGACTACTCTCTCTCTCTCTCTCTCTCTCTCTCTCTCTCTCTCTCTCTCTCTCTCTCTCTCTCTCTCCAACTAATCCAGTTTAATCTCAAATGCCTCAGACCTAAATTGTGACCTCCTCATTGCAATCATAATTGCAAAAATGTTTCCATATTTCCTTATAGCAGTGAACAAAGCCACTTGACCTATCAAGTCTATGCTGTGTTGCAGAGCAATCCCAATCTCCCATGAATTTTCCCATTCCAAATAATCCTACCACTGACCTGCACAAGAACGTTTCAAAAATCAACTTACAAATGTACAACCAGCCATTTTCCCCGAACTAAGCTCCAAATAAACTCTTGGCTAGTTGTCAAGGACCATTCAAAAGAACCACACTCTTACTTCATTCGTGACCCTTCTAGCAGTGATATCACCTGGGCATTTGTCATTCCAACAATAATCACAATTTCAGATCAGTTCCTTTGGCAATTTTTAGCCTCACTCCACATATCAGGATCATATGTTTTTATAATTCAATTTTATTTGCAATAAAATTCCACATCAAAGTGCATGAGGTTGAAATCTACTTCCTTGATAACTTTCTCGAATTAATGAAACCATCCCCTTGTCCTTTTCAGTCATATTGCTACAGCAGCTGATGGGGGGGAAGAACATGTGTACAAAAACATTCAGAATTAAAAATAACTTACTGATAGACATCGCATTCTTGAATTTCTCACAGGTCTCCTAAAGCCCGATCAAAATCAGTTCACTTCATGAGCATTTGCACTGTGCTCATTGTTGCAGGTAAATAAAATGGCATTTTAACTACAGGACAGGAAATCCAATCTCTCAATTTCAATTGACTTTATAATGTAAAACAGCTAACTTGATATCAAAGCCTCATTTCAAAGCATTAACTTACAAATGATGAAAAATTAACTCCCAGTGGACAGGGTAATTGCAAAGAAAATGGTAAATAACTCATCTGTCTAATGCCTGTTTGAAACTATTGTGCCTTCAATCCTTTCTCTTGGCAGCTCATTTCCTTCATTAGATGTCCTTGCTTAGTGAAAACACACACAAAAAAGTGTGACCTTTTAATTTTGACTGTAAATTAGAAGTACACTTTTTTCTTAATTGGCTTGCACAACTAAAAAAGGGTGATTTAGCATCACATGTGCTACTCTTACACAATCATAGAAAATAGGCCCTTCAAGACTGCACCACCATTCAATATACTCCTGATCACATGACTTTAGTACCATCATTTCTGCTTTCTCTCCGTATCCTTTGATCCCTTTAGGCGAAAAGGCCTCAGTTGGCCTCAACAGCTTCCTGTGGTAGGGAGTTCCCTGACTGAAAAACGTTTTCCTCATCTCAGTCCAAAATGGCTTGCCCTTTATCCTTAGACTGTGACCCCTTGTTCTGGACTTCTTCAACATTTTTTCTGCTTCTAATTTTTCTAGTCCTGACAATATTTTACATGCCTCAATGAGATCCCCTCTCATTCTGCTGAATTCCAATCAGTTTAATGTCCCTTCAGACATCAGTCCTTCCATCCCAGGAATCAGTCTGATGAACCTTTGCTTCACTCTCTTAATAGCGAGGATGTCTTCTGTCAGATTAGGACACACAGATTTGTACATAATGCTAAAGGTATGGTCTCACCATACAACTACAGTCTGACCTCCCTAATTCTTCATTTTCTATAAAGGCCAAAATGCTATTTGCTTTCTACACCACCTACTGTACCTGCTTTCCAGCTTTCAATCACTGATGCACCATGACCCCCAAGTCTCAATGCACCTCCCTCTTTTCCTAATTTCTCCCCATTCACATAATAACCTACCTTCCTGTTAGTGGCAGCAAGGTTGGATATTCATCTGCCATGTATTTGCCCACTCTCCTAATCTGTCCAAGTCACCCTTCAGCCTCTGCATCTTCTTCACAACTCACACTGTCATCTGCTAACTTAGAAATATTACATACCATTCCCTCAACTGGAACACACACGCACACACATTTTTAAGATAGGCCATGCCCTTTAAGATAGGCAATGAATTATATTGAGAGCAAGGCCTGTTATCCCTGATGCATTGGGTATATTATGTTGTTGAGTTCCTTAACTTTATCAGACCTTTGATGTATAAAGAAAAATTAATGGAGTAAATGATTTGGCAGGGTATTAACAAATATATTTTTATGTAGGCAAAAATAGAATTTTAGGATGGTTGTGCACTTCAATGAGTTGATGTCTTTAATCCTGTCACCCAGTGAGAGTCAGAGTGTGGAAATGTAACCCAGTGAGACCAAAACCTGTGAAATCCAGATTACTGTGAGAGTCAGTGTTGTGAAATTGTACCCCAGTGAGCTTCAATGAGTGTGAGACCCATTCCCTGCGGAGATTTAGCTGTTTGCTTTTCCCTCCTGCCCTCACATGGACTTAATGGCTTTAGCGTTCTGATTGTTCCCAATGATCTGTGGTGTCCTCTGGTGATTATGGAAATGTGGCTCCAGGAAACAATCCCAGACTCAATGATCAAGCTAGATGGCCTTATTTCCCTCAGAAGCTGCTGCTTCTGGCAAGAATTGAGGAGGAGGACAGTACATTTATATCAGCGAGAACTGGTGCACAAATGTCTCTGTTGTAAAGACTTAATGCTCAGCAGAGATAGAGTACCTGATGGTGAAATGTAGACCCTTCTACTTGCCCATGGAATTCACGGCCATGCTGATAACTGCAGTTTACATTCTGCCTTCAGCTAATGAGGGTGTTGTGATGAAGGAGCTTTATGGTGTCATCTATGAAGCCCAGACATCCCACCCTGACAGTGCCATTATTTGGCTTCAACCATGCTAACCTGAAAGCAATTTTACCATGGCTTCAACAGCATGTGAAGTCATCGCCAGAGGAAAGAAGATCATGGATTGGGTGTACACCAACATCCCTTGTGCATACAAGGCTGTCCCTTTCCCCCATCTTGGATAATCTGATAACTCCAGCATACAGACTGCTGGCAAAATGAACACAGCTAGTTCACAGGGAGATCAGGATGTCTGGGGAGAGTGGGGGTGGGGACACAGAGGTGCTACAGGGCCTCTTTGAGACCACGAACTGGAGCTGTTTTGGGAGGCGGCCACCTACAATGGGTCATGTAAACCTCAAGGAGTACACTAGCTCAGTGTCTAGCTACATCATAAAGTGCATTGAAGATGTCACTGAGATCAAATGTTTCACAACCAAGTTTAACCAAAAACCATGGTTGGATACAGAGGTCTGTGGACTTCTCAGAGCTCAAGATGCTGCCTTCAGGACAGGAGACAAGGTAGCACTAAGATCAGCCAGGGCAGACTCTCCCATGCAATCTGGAAGGCAAACTATAGAAAATTCAGTCAGTAGTGTGACACTGACCACGCACGGCACATGTGGCAAGGGATCAAAACTATTACATACCACAATACAACCTTGAGAGTCAAAGACAATGCCACCTCCCTTCTGGACAGACTGACATCATCTATGTATGGTTCAACAAGAAGAACAGGCTGATGGCAAATAAAGCTCCCCTGATGAATGGGGGATAACTACAGCTGAGGTGAGAAGAACCTTATCCAAGGTGAACCCACACAAGGCAGTGGGACCAGACAATGTACATAGTTGGGTACTGAAGGACTCCACAAACCAACTGATGGAGGTCCTTACAGACATCTTCAACACATCCTTACCTCCATGGGTTTCAAGACAGCCACCAGGATGACAGTAACAGATCTCAATGTCTACCACCATGTGGCACTGATCATTATGAAGTGATTCAAGCATCTGGCGATGGAGCGCATCAAAGCACATCTCCCAGAGATAGAGGACCCATTTCAATTCGCCTACAGACAGAAGCATTCCACTGATGAGCTATATTCTTGTCCCTCCACTCCATCCTGACCCACCTGGAAAATGACGCCTCATACTCCAGGTAGCTGTTCATCAACTTTAGCTCAACATTTAATATGATAATTTTCCAGAAGCTGATGGAGAAGCTGTCCTCACTGGGACTCAACACCCCTCTCTGTAACCAGATTCTGGAGTTGCTAACAGAAAAAAACCACAGTCTATCCAGGTCAGTAGCAGAATGTTGAGCACAGTCGTGCTGAGAACTGGCACACCTCAGGACTGTGTGCTCAGGCCACTTCTGTTCATGCTACTGATCCATGACTGCAATGCCAGATCCAGCTTCAACAGAGTCATCAGGTTTGCAGATGACACAACAGTAGTCGGCCTCATCGAGAAGAGGTGAAAAATCTTGTGTTATGATGCGAGAATAACAACCTGAGTCTCAATGTGGATAAGACAAAGAAGTTGATTGTGGATTTCAGCAGGACTAGGGATGACCACCCTCCACTACAAACCAATAACTCTAGTGGAGAGAGTACCATTCCTTGAAGTCCATCTAAGTAGTGACTTATCCTAGACACATATCTCTTATCAGGAAGGATCCAAAGCAGATGTGTGAGCAAAAATCACTACTCATCCAAAATGCTTTGCAATAAACTCCACAACACCATTAGCACATGTACCTTTGTTTCATTGTTAGATGGGCATCAAGGAAGGATATTTAGTAGTTCACTTAACAAGTGACCTATTGTGGACACACAACCTCTTCTTACTTGTCAGAAAGGTGCAGTAGCAACTGTACTTCCTGAGAAGACTGATGTGGGCAAGGCAACTAGGCTCCATCTTGTTGACTTCCTACAGGAGCTCTATCAAGAGAGTCCTGGTCAGCTGCATCACAGTGTGATACAGTTGCTATAGAGCATTGGATTGGAGGTCAATCCATAGGACCATCAGAGTGGCAGAGAGGATCACTAGAGTCTCCTTCCACACCCCCCTCCCCCCACCCCTGCAATCAATATGATCTACTAGGATTGTTGACTGAAGATGGCTTGGAAAATCATTGAGGATCCCTACCACCCTGCACATAGCATCTTCAAGCTACTCCTCTTGGGAAAGAGATACAGAAGTATCAGAGCCAGCACCATCAGGCTGAGAAATGATTTCTTCTGATGGGCAATGAGACTGCAGAATAATTGATGAACTGTTGAGAATCTACTATTATTTAACAATATTTATTCATTTTTATATATGTACCATATATAAATCACATAAATATGTGTGCTATGTCTTTGTGTTTACATGATTTTTACACCAAAGACCAAAGAAAGCGATTTTGTCCAGTTGTACATTACAGAAGTATGATAATAATAAACTTGAAATAACTATTCCAGGTCACAAGGAGATAGTAATATTCCATGCAAAATATTATAGGCCATTCTGAAAATGTTTCTGGAACAGAAATACTGAGGATGGAGTAATAAATCTGGGGAAAGAATGAATAGCCCAACATTATCCATTTGTCCGCAAATTGTGTTGAGAGTGTGGTGTTGAATACTGAATAAATCTGTTCAAGTTGTGTGTATGTGTGTTCTGGAGCCTTAGGTAGTTTTCCCTTGAGTCCGGCACTGGAAAATGGAGGGATATCATAGAACTTGAACTTGGGTGCAGATCTTTAAGAAAAGAGAGCTTCCAAAATTAAATAAATGTTTTTTTCTCTTGTAACATGGATGTTAAAGTTGGTTCTCACACTCATGTAAATGTCAAGATATGATTTTTTTTTAGGTTTAAAAGGCTGTCAAAAACAAAGGCCAGAAATATCCAATGGGTTAAGGAAATAGAAATAGAGTTGATGTTGATTCAACTTCAATTTCTTGCAATAACTAATGCTAATCAGAAATTGTACTTAATTTGAAAACAACTTTGAATCTATATTGTAATCATTTACATCTTAAAATGCTTGGATGAACAGATTAGCTGAGGCAGGCCAAATTAAAGCAATGTTATGGTTTTGGTGATGGATTGGATATGGAGTTGAAAGCTGAGCTCAGGGTTAAATAAGTCACCATGGTTGTGTACTAATATCACATTACATGGCTCAATGTCAACTTTTCATAATGTTCCTGTTAAGTATCGCAATATGAAAGTGCTAAATAAACTTGAACAGTCCAGTTCAGCTTGGATTGCAGCCAGGAGTATAAAAGGTCATTAGGGAATGGAGAAAACAAAGACATTTTTTTGTAATATTTAATTGAAGGAAATTTCTGTTCATGAATTATAAGATGGTCTAATTTGGTTAACATTTGATACTTTCCAGCCAATTTGGGAAATTTACTTTTTGTACATCCTTGCACTTGCTGTACTTGCCCATTTTTTTAAAAAAAGGCAGCCCTCAGAGAATATCATATAACATTTGAGTTTTTAAAAACAAAATCTCAGTGTTGAAAGCAACTAAATGGTGAACTTTTCTTTTTGGTAGTTCATACAAAATCTATTTCAATTCAATTTCTGACCTCCAGAATCTCAGGGCCTCTCAGTTAATGAAGTTACTGAATAGATTTGCCTCATATTAACTAAATGTAATGTACACTATCAACAATAGGATGTCAAGATATCTGATAAATGCTTAGAGGTGCATTTTATCTTTTACAATAGCCAACATTTTTTCCCAGAGGATCTAACACTCGTCTACCACAAAACATTAATTCTTGTAAACAAAGAGCAATCAAGTCTAGAAAAGAACAAAAGTTTTTCAAATAAAATACATAAGGTATAGTAGTATATACAAAAACTGCAGATGATAAAATGCCATGACTGTGACATTATATAACCTTGATTTGCTAGATTGCTTACCCCCATTCCTCAGCTAATTATCAAGGGAGGAGTTTCACTTTTAACCTCCATAAAAATATGCAAGACTTTAGCATTCCAGAACTACCTGAAGAATCATTGACTGATAAGAACATAATGGTTAACAAGACACTATGGCCCCTGTTTTACAGTACTGTGCTGAAATATATCTAAATATTAATAGTCCAAACAAAAGCTGCAGTTTCTAAGGGAATGTTCACTTTCATCTGCCATTGGATCTATGAACTTGCTCATATATTTACATAATAACTTTCATAATATCACTAAAGTGAAGGAATTTTCCTGACCATAAGCCCAGGTGTAGTTGGAATCAGAAAATCAGGTAGATTTTTTTACGGAGTGTCCATGTGAACTGTGTCACTTATAAAGATACCTGGTAGATACCTGACATGCCCCCATTAAATCCTCTTTGAATGAAATTAAAAGACACGTACGGCACAGAAGAATATTACATCTGTTTCATATTTACATATTGTATGCAAATAGGCTCCTTGAATAAACATTTTAAATCTTTAGTTATAATAAATTTAGTGGTGGAAAAGAGAGAGTTTAACTCCCTTGGTTGGATTCAAATCAACTAATTGAGTTTGTCAGTTATTTATTTACTAATTTCTAAAGTGACTAAAAGTTCTGCAAGTTCAATCTGGAATTAATTTATTCATATCCACTGTGAGCATTGCCTGTTCCACAAGGACAATGTAATCTCTTTTTGCACTTTATATCCTTCATGGTAATTCAAGAAGGGAAAGAGCATTCCTGGTGTTTCACAGCTCATGGATTCTTTATTTACTGTTGTATACTGTAGCTGTGAGATGAATAACCAGATATTATGGAGAGATTAAAACCTTTTTTAAACTGCCAATCTTCAGAATGACATTCATGACCTAACCCTTTGGACCAGGGATATCAAAATGCAGGATAACTGGGTTACATGGGTCTGGGTAGATTTACTGAAACTTGACCAGATCCTGCTCTCATCTGTCAAAACTGCTTATTCCAACATAATTCTAATATGTCAACACAATCTGGATATCATTCATCCTCTGCCAAACTATTTCTTTAAACCTCTCTTCTCTTTGGGCTCCAGCAACAAGTTGAACTCTTGAATTTCTTTATCGCCAAAATTGAGACTATCCTTCCTTCCCTTCTATTCCCTTGAATTTTGACCTTTAACTATCTTCTCCCTTTTCCAGTGACCCCTCTTAGAGCTATCTTCTCCTCTCTTGACCATGTTCCCACTAAACGGCTGACCAACTGAATTACCAGCTCAACAGAGCTCTCGTGCATCCCATCCATCCTTTCAAACCATTACCATAACTCCAATTATATTTTCCTCTCCTCTGCTGCCTTTCAAACTCAAAACCAATCTTCCTGGAACTCCAAGCACAAATCTTTCTATGTGGTTGTTATAAAAGTAAGCTATCCCTATTTATCCTTCTCAAGGAATCCACAACCTCTGATACTGTTGACTACACCATTCCCCTCCAAAATCTCTCCACTGTTGATCAACTGGGGAGGACTGCACCCATCTGGTTCTATTTGTATTTATTCAGTTATGAGTCAAGAATAACCTGCAGTGCCTTCTCCTCCCCATCTCTCATGCTCGCAAGGATTTGTATTTGGCCTTGCCTTTTCCTTCTACTTGCTACTTCTCAGTACCATCACCTGAAAATATTAGGCCTATGTCCTCTCTCAAATCAGATAATTTGTGAGACATCCAGTACTGGATGAACAGAATCATTCTCCAGTTAAATATTTATGTTGCTGTCTGATCTTCAAGACTACCTGCATGCTAAATAACAAAAACTGTTTGTACAGTGCCCCCCATGATGTTTGGGAGAAAGGTGCCACTTTTTTTTCCTTTATTTGTCCCTTTGCTCCATAGTTTTAAATTTGTAATCAAATATTTCACTGATTAAAGTGCACATTCCAGATTTTATTCAAGGTTATTTGTATACCTTTTGGTTTGACCATGTAGAAATTACAGCATGCTTTAAACACAATCTCTTCATTTCAGGGCACCATAATGTTTTTGGACATTTGGCTTCACAAGTATTTGTGATTGCTCACGTATATTTAATTGTTTCATTGATGTATGTATAAAAGAGATTGCCTTGCTTCTAAGCAGTTGTTATTTTTCAACATGAGGACCAGACTTGTGCCAATGAAAGTCAAAGAAGCCATTATGAGGGTGAAAAACAATACAACTGTACGAGACATCTCCCAAACCTTAGGATTACTAAAATAAACTCTTTGGAACATCATTAAGAAGAAAGAGTGTACTGGTGAGCTCAATAATCGCAAAGGGACTGGTAGGCCAAGGAAGAGCTCCACTGCTGATGACTGAAGAATTCTCATCATGATGAATTAAAATCCCCAAATGCCTGTCCAACATATCAGAAATGCTCTTCAGGGGGCAGGCTTGGATGTATCAATGACTTCTGTCTGCAGAAGATGTCATGAACAGAAATAGAGAGGCTACACTGCAACATGCAAACCACTAGTTAGCCACAGAAACTGGATGGCCAGATTGCAATTTACCAAGAAATATTTAAAAGAACCTGCAGAATTCTAGAAAAAGGTCTTGAGAACAGATGATACTAAGATTAACCTGTATCGAAGTTATAGCAAGAGTGAAGTGTGGAGGCATAAAGGAACTGCGGTGGTGGGAGTGTTATGGCCTGGTCATATATAGCTGCTACAGGTACTGGCACACTTATCTTCATTGATATAAATTCTGAGGTACATAGAAACATCTTATCAACTCAAATTCAAGCAAATGCCTCCAAAGTCATTGGATGGCACTTCATCCTACAGCAAGACAATGATCCCAAACATACTGCTTAAGCAACAAAGGAGTTTTCAAAGCTAAAAACTGGAAAAATCTTGAATGGCCAAGTCAGTCACCTGATCAAAATCCAATTAAGCATACTGAAGGTATATGCTGAAGAGAAAATTTAAGGGGACAAGCCCCTGAAACAAGCAAGATCTGAAGATGGCTGCAGTAGAGGCCTGGCAGAGCATCAGCAGAGAAGTTACTCAGCACCTGGTGATGTCTTTGAATTACAGACTTCAAGTAGTTGTTGCATGCAAGGGATTAGCAACAAAATACTAAAGGTACCATTGCTATGTCCCAAATATTATGGTGCCCTGAAATGAGGAGACTATGATTAAAAAGTGCTGTAATTTCTAAAGACCAAACCAAAATGTACAAAAATAACCTTGAATAAAATTTGGAATATGTACTTTAATCACATGTGAATTGTTTGTGGAGCACAGAGGCAAATAAAGGAAAAAAATGTGTATTTCTCCAAAACATTAAGGAGGTACTTCAATAGAGAGAGAGCTAAATGAGCACTTTGCCAAAGAATTAGATCAAAACTGCAGAGTCTACCACCTCTAATTGTGAATGGTAGCACACAAACAGCTAATGAAACGATGAAGTTCCAAGAACATCCTCATCCTCGGTGGGTAGGGCACAACGTGTGAGTGCTTAAATAAAGCTGATGCAATTGCATATATGTTTAAGCAGATGCACCTATTAGACGTCCATTTTGGATTCCTCCTTGTGATAGCCACCAACACATACGCCAAACTCCATGTTATATCAAGAAACAGCTTAGACTGCTGAACCCAGCAAAGGCTAAGGGTTCAGAAAACATCTCAGCTGTGATACTGAAGGCTTGCACTCTAGAATTTGCCAACTTTCTGTCCCATTGCACCCAGAGAACTGGCATCTAATGGAGAATTATGGAAAATTGCCCAGGTACCACCTGTTCTCAAAAAAACATGACTTAACTAATCCAGCTAATTCCCATTCAATCAGTCTGCTCTTGGTTGTCAGCCAGTTGATGGAGGTCACTGATTGATGAAGGAAAACATACACCTGTATTTTAAGCTGAGAGAGCTCAACCTTAAAATCCATCGAAAGTCACCTTCAAGGTTTCTGATTTGATTCTCATACTAGGGTCTTATTTGCATCTGATGGCGGATTGCTGATCCATTGTATTAGGAACAGCCTTTCATTCATGTCCAAGGTGAGAATTGATTGGTCTTCCAATACATTTATAGCATAAATAATTCTTTTCAAGGCAAGTTTTCTGGCATTATTTACAAATTATGCAAACAGCTAATTATTCAAAATTAAGTTATTTACCTGCCCCAAAGTGTTCTGAAGGGTCCTTGGAGATCCTAGAGGAGAGATTAGAACAAGGAGAAAGCTTCATTTTCCCATAAAGAGTTGGATCCCAAAGAATGATCTTAGAAACAGATGTGACTGAGCTTGAAGTATTGTTTGATTGTGTCAGAAAATAATGCATATCCCTGGCCTTTGCACAATGCCCACATAATGCAGGCCATATTGCTTTGCCTTTTCTCATCCTATCAGGATTATCAAGTTGTGTGTTATAATCAGATTGAAAAGTGTGGTGACACTTTTGGAACTGCATCTAGCAGATCTCTTTACCCTTCTATCTCATTCACTCTCACAATTTTAGATTACTAACTGTGGTCTCTTGAATGTTCTACCTGTACCAACTGAATTCTCTCTGTAACTGTAATTTTGGACAGTGACTATCCTTTATTATGTATAAGCTGTCTACCGATCTGCTCATAAAATAATCTCTAACACTGCATCTTGGTGCATGTGACAGTAAAGTTGGACTTGAGCTTGATTTTACCTCAGCAGATCAAGCACATCAGAATTGTGGAGGAGAGCTGTCAGTAATGATTCCTTTGAGTAGCTTTTATTCTGAGAAGTTGAACACTAAAACTATAGGAAGAGTGAGATAGGGGACATGGTGGGTGTTGAGGGATAAGGGTGCCATGATAGCTCCATTGTGTTCCTGGTACCAACTTAATGGCATTGTTGAAGTAAATTCAACTGCAAATTAAAGCTGTGACATTCTATCCTCTTGGCAAAATCTCCTGACTGGTTTTAGTACTTTATGGAAAGAAAAAGGAAGATTTTGATTTGTATACTGCCTTTCATAACCTCAGAACATTGCAAATTGCTTAGTAACCTACTAAATGTTCTAACAGAGTAATCACTAAGATGTAGGAAAAGTATCAGCCAAATTGGGTGCAAAGAGTATGATGGCCACTGCTGGAATACTCTGAGCTCCATCATTATGACAGTTGACATCCTATGATGGTGGAGCAGAAGCTGCAGCCTTGGTGGCCGATGATAGATTATGTGGTGCTGATTGAGATGGCAGAAAGTTCTGTCTACAGTGCCTTGGAGCATGCCTGAGGGGGGAAGGGATATTGAAACCATTGGTGGCCTTTGCAAACCCCAATTGTTGGATAAAACAAAAAGACTACTATATATACTCATGCAATCGTCAAATTTGTTTGGTCCACTTTTTCGGGCCAAAAAAGGAGGGGGTTTGACTTTTGACTGTGGTAAGTACCTGTATTGTAGAGGTGTTGGGAGCTCGGTTGGCCAGGATTGGGTGGTAGGTCTGTGGTTGAGGCTTTGGGAGCTCAGCTGGGTGAGTGACTGGGGAGGATTGGGATCTCGTTCTAGATGTGCCAGAACATCCAAGGTCAGTGCCAAAACTAGGGAGGTCAATTTTTACACAGGTCATACAAAAACACCTAATTTTTGGGCCAAAAAAGAGGGGTTCAGCTATTACACGGTATCGACGGTTACACGATAAATGTGGACTGGGTACAATGGAGCTCACCTCTTTACAAAGCCAGCAGCCCCTACTCATCCAGCTTCTACTCTCAATTCTGTCAAGACCAAAGCAGATATGTGACGTACATCACAACTAAAGCAATGCAAATTGTTGAATCCGTCAGAGAGGCAATACAAATTCAAATATCAGATGAAAATCCAAACGGCACGGTCTAATAGTGTACTGGGGTTCAATTATTATATCTAGGTTTCATATTTATAAGACTCTTGATCCTTCTGACAGGTACTTGTGTGATCTAAAAAAGAAACAAGGAGCTCACATGATATCTTCAAATCAAATGCCCACAGATAATAGCTACTTTTAAAAGTGTATTTTGTGTGTATGTGTGTGTGTGAGATGATTGGCAAGTCATTGAACTTATTGTCATTTATTTACAGTCATTTTATCATTTCATCAGATATAAATCTGCTTAATTGCAACAATGTATCAACATTAATGATTCACACTCCAACTATGCTCTAGATTCCCTTTAGAGCTTCATCGGGAGCACTGCAGAAATAAACTGTCTCCTAAAATACAGGATGAAGTAGTGATTTGTTTCCTAGAAACAAAAGATGTAATCAGCTCAATTTTGCCTGCATCGTTTGAGTTTCCACATGGACTGTTACCATCAACCATGGAATGGCCCTGCATAAGTCTTAATGAGTGCGGTTATAAAGATCGTATGGTTTATCTGCCTCAGCGAATACCTTCTCTCTTAAAGATGCCCTTCATTTATCTATCTACTATCTTTACTCTTTCATCTATAACTCTGATCCTTCATCTAGTAAGCATTCTCAAGTTTGAAACTATTTAAAAGGTGTCAAGATTTTAGAATGCTCAATTAGACTGCTGTACATGAAGACAAAAGTGACTATAGATGGTGAAATTTGCAATAAAAAGCAACATGGGAAAAACCAAGCATGTCAAGCAGGATCTGTGGAAGGAGATGTCGTCAGTCAACCTTTTAGGTTGAAATCCGATGCAAACTGCAACTTCAAATTGCATCTTTTGCCTCTCACAGTTGCTCCTGACCCGCTGAGTACTCCCAGCTCTGTACAGCTTTACTTTCCATTGCAGATCATTGGACCTCTCTCTGCCAATGGCAATCTCATTGCTAACCCAAACCTGCCATCTTTACCAGCCAGAAGATCAGTATGTGGGATACCATCAACAGCAGGCTCCTGCCAGGTTACACACTTCCTGACCCAAATACTTAGTGAGGTACCAGTAATGTGGGAGAACCTTCATAACTGAAAAAAGTACACAGGTGATTCCTCTGGAATGATTGTTTGGAATTAAGAAGGATGATGAAAAGATGGTGGTATAATACCTGTAGGAGTGAAGGAACTATAAATTAATGAGAGGGTGCTGGTGGTATCTAAAGAGTGAACTAGAGTACCTAGAAGTCACAGTCTCTTCAGAATTCTGAAAGGGGAGAAGGTTGAGATGATGGGGACGTCGTTCTGGATGTGCCAGAACATCCAAGGTCCCTCTTAGTTAAGGGTGAGAGGAATCTTTACTTGAGGGAAAAAAAACAAACTGATTTGTAAAGCAATAACATCAGATATGATGTGCTAGTCCTTGAGAAACTCCTGGAGTGCAAAACTTGACTGAGAGATCTAGTCACAGTAATTATGAGATATTTATAGTGCTGTGTTTAGTTGATTATACTGGTCAACACATTTTATTCAAAAGGATTGCTTCCTGAAAAAAAAATTAGGGATTATTATAGATAACTTCAAAGATGAACACAAAGATAATTTCAGATTTGCTGTATCACATATTAAGATGGGGAAATATAAATTAACTTTTATTGAATTTAGCATGTTTAATCATATAATGATCAGACACATTGTGTTTGTTCAACTGATCTAAAAATGTTTTACTGCTGATTTTCATTTGTACTCAGCATCTGATGCCTCTCGTGTCAGTGGCCAATAATAGTCAGCCAGCATTGGTGGATTCCAGTTGCCCTGTCACCACTTTTCCATGGCTGTAATGTCTTGGTAAAACCTTTCACTATTCTTGTCACTGACTACACCAAGATCAGCAGGGAAAAAGTCCAAGTGCAAAGGCAGAAAGTGAATTTTCAATGACATGTTGCACTTCGTGTCATTTGAAGCATGTTAAAACCATGACAGGAAATCACAAAGAGAGGTTATATCTAAAAAATTGTACATGGTAGGAAAATGTTACGGTAATTTTCATAATTAGCAGCCTAAAATCCATAAAATACACCCAAAAGTGTTCAGGAAGCAAAATCATAGTTCAATATTATGGGTTAAAATGTTATTTAGAACTCTCCCTCATTCAGCTTTTACATCTAACTTTGGAGATGGATGGAGTCTTGAGTGTAATATTGAACAACACATTCATGACTCTGGAATGGGATTTGAACCTGCTACCTTCAGAATAAGAGGTAAGGGTGCCACCAACTGATCATAATCAAGAGTTGGCATGTTCAAAGCAAATGTTCAGTTGATAATCCCATTAAGTAAATTAATAAAGAATGTAAAAGCCAAAATGCTAATGGGCACTTTGGTAAGATACTGTGTACCAGATGGTTTTCACATTAACAACAGATCACTGGGTAGCTGGCTGATGAATAAATAAATAAATATGGGGAAACACATATTGGAGTTTTGTGAACAACAAAAGCAACACCTACTATGATTAGAGTCCCCACCCCCCATCCCCCCCAAGCTGGGTCACATGTATGTGTTAAATGATAGAAATTTAGATGAATACAAGATAAAAAAAATTGAAACTGCTGCAAAGCTTGGATATACAATTAGTGATTGAGGCAGAAATGAAGTAAACATTTGAGATTAGATTTGATAGTGAAATGACAGGAAAGGAAATGAAGTGACATGGCAACAGGGTTAATAAAAAGATTGATTAGAACTATTTGCTTATATGAACATAGAGCATTGTAGCAGAGTTCAGGCCCTTTGGCCTGTAATGTTGTGCCAATCGATCTAAAACTTCCCTACCTCCACCCATAATCCTTTATGCCTGACTATGAATCTTTTAAATGTTCCTATTGTACCAGCCTTCACTACAACCCCTGGCAATGCATTCCAGGCATCCATTACACTTTTTTAAAAAAACTTAACCCTGACATCTCCCTTGAACTTTCCTCCCCTTAAACTGATGTCCTCTGTTATTTGCTACTGTTGCCCTGGGAAAAAATGTGCTGGCTGTTCACCCTACCTATGCCTCTCATCATGCAGTCAGTCACCTTTCATCCTTCCTTGAAAAAAGCTTTCAAGATAGACTGATAGAACTGTCCAGTCTTTTTCTATTTATTTCTCTATTGATTTCAAAATGAAATCCTCTTTTGGCAAGTCAACCAGTAATCAGGATTATATAAGATTATTTTACCTCAAACGTATATTAACCACAAAACACTAACTTCTAAAACAAATTGATCCAACAGGATTATCAGAAAGAACAGTGGGAACTCGAAGTTAAATTTTTGTCTTTTTCTCAGCATTGAGTACAGTATATGAACAAAAAGTTATGAAGAGAGATTGAAGATGCTTGGACAGTTTATACAAGAACAAAGAAATTTAGGCGAGTGTAGAAATTAATTTCATTGATGTTGTGAAGTTGATAACAGTGAGATTTACTTTAAAATAACTGATTTCGAGGGAAATTGGGGATAATTTTGGATTAGTTATTCAGAGAGCTATAAAAAATGTTAAGAGGATAAACAATTGAAATCAAGAAGAATAAAACATGAAAATTATAAGATATGGGCAGATATCTCCAGTATTTCTACTGAACAGGTCAAATAGGCAAGGTTGCCCATTTGTCCCGAGCACTGTTCATATTAGCCATTGAACTGCTGGCAGAAGCCATTTGGCAGGATCCAGCCATAAAGGGGTTTAAGGTGGGCCAGGTGAAACACAAAATCAAACTTTTTGCTGACAATGTGATAGTATATTTGATGGACTCTGGGTGGGAGGTGTTGAATAGACTAAGGACCACACTGGAGGATTATGGGAAGGTTTCAGGGTATAAGGTAAATTTGGATAAAAGTGTGTGATAATGCCTTTGACAAATGGGGGATTATAGGCAGTACCAACAAGGAAGTCAATTCAAATGGCCGCAAGAAGGATTATGATCAGTATAAATGTGGCAGTGAGTTTGAGTGGCTGGGGGAGGATATAAAGTACTTTGGGGTCAGAGTAGATAAAGATTTAGATAACTTATGCAGACTTACTTATCTCCCTTTGCTTCAAAAATTAAGGAGGACGTGCTTAGATGGAAGGCTTTGCCCATAACATTGATGAGCAGAGTCAACTGTGTCAGAATGAAGGTGATGCCAAAGCTCCAGTATCTTTTCCAATCATTGAAAGATTGCAACTGGGACAAGGAGTATTGTTCATTTGAATTTCAGGCTTTTGCTTTTCTAAGTGCAACCAAGAAACAAAAAGCCAGCAAGCTATCCTGAGGCTTAAATGCTATACCTGTGTTAATTATAGTGTGGTAGAGCCCACCTCACTGACAAAAGACAGAGGAGAAAAAACCCAGCACCCAACCCCAACCAACCAATTTTCCCTTGCAACCGCTGCAACCGTGTCTGCCTGTCCCGCATCGGACTTGTCAGACACAAACGAGCCTGCAGCTGACGTGGACATTACCCCTCCATAAATCTTCGTCCGTGAAGCCAAGCCAAAGAAAGAAAGAGAGTCATGCACTTTGGCCCACCATGGACATGCTGACCATCACAAACCTAACTCCATTTTCCAACATTTGGGTCCTTTTACAATTCAAATGTTCTTCTAGATTCTTAGATGTTCCTCAGATCCTCTCTAAACCTAAACTATGCCCTCTAGTTTAAAATGCCTTTGCTACAAGAAGTTTTCCTACAATCTATCTCTCTGTGCCTCTCATAATTTTGTTTTCCTACAATCTATCTCTCTGTGCCTCTCATAATTTTCTATACCACTATCTTTCTCCATTTTTCTGCAGTCCAAGGTACACAAATCCATCCTATCTAATTGCACTTTATAACTGAAATGTTCCACTCCAGGCAAAATCTTCTTCACCCTCTCCAGTGCGATCACATCCTCATTCTAGACATAATAACCAGAAAGTATACTCTAGCTCTCGTCTAACCAATGTTTCCTAACCTCCCAGCTGTTATATCCTGTAATCTGGAATGTTCCATATGTCCTCCTCACCACTTTATCTACTTGTGCTGCCATCTTCTGAGATTCCTGGACTTGTATACCAGATTCTTCAGTACTCCCTTGGACCTACTGACAAATTACATACACTTGAACTGTTTTGCCTGCTACCTTAATCAATTGATCCATTACCATTAAATGGATTACTGAAAGACCAGGCATAGGAAATTCAGAGAATTGCATCACCAACTTGTAACTACTCTCCCACAGCTTTCACAGAATGGAGTTATGTTCTTAGTATTATATTAGAATGAGACAATGTTTGGAATGTAGATAAGCAGACAAGAAGAATTAGTACAAAGGCAACATAGGGCAAACACTTTAAATTTGGAATATAAACAGTAAAATTGTTAGATAACTCATATGAGGTTGGGAAGAAATGTGAAACATGTCTATGGACCTTTCATCTTAATACTGATAGCAGTAAAAATAATGCAATCATTTTCAGTGGCAATAATGATGAAGAGTGGTCAACTATGTATGGAGCCAGAAGAGATAGGGGAGATTTTAAATAGATTTTTACATTAGTATTTACAGTACTCAGGAGACTGGCACATTCTAGGGAAGTGAGGCAAACAAGCAGTGAGATCATGACACCTATAGAGATTAAAGATGAGGAGGTGCTTGCTGTCTTAAAGCAAATAACTGTGGTTAAATCCATAGGGCCTAAGAGGGCATTTCCTTGTACCTTAGAGAAGCTGGTATAAAAATTACAGGGGGCTTGGCAGGTATATTTAAAACGTCCTTGGCCAAAAGTGAGGTGCAGAAGGATTGGAAGATAGCTCGTGTTGATCCATTGTTTAAAAAAGGTTCTGAAAGTAATCCAGGAAATTATAGCCCAGTGAGCCTGATGTCAGTTATTGGAAGGTTTTCGAAGAGATCAGATGCACAAGTATTTTGAGAGTCCAGAACTGGTTAGGGATAGTCAACATAGCTTTGTGTTGTAGGTTGTGTTTACCATTCTTATGGAATTTTTCAAGGAGGTTACCAGAAAATTTGATGAAAGAAAGGCTGTGGATATTGTCTAGATGGTCTTTAGTAAGGCCTATGACAAGGTACCACATAGGAGGTTAGTAAGGAAGGTTCAGTTGCTCAGTATTCCTGATGAAGTAGTGAACTGGATTCAACATTGGTAGATAGGAGAAGCCAGAAATTGCCAGTAGACAATTGCTTCTCAGACTGGATGCCTGGGACTAGTGGTGTGCCTCATGGATATTGTTTTTGTCATCTCTATCAATGATTTGGATGATGAGAGTTAGGAGGCAAGAACCAGACCCTCGCAAGAAAGTGATTAAGAAGAGTTAAAAAGTCAAGTTTTAAAATTCAACCTTGAAGAAAAAAAGTCTATCTAAACATTTCAAGAATATCACCAAAGAGGAACCAACCTGTTGCACAGTCTTCTGGAGTCCAACAGGCAGCCAAAGGAGATCAGGACCAGAGGCCTGCCAGCCAGAAGAAGCCTAGGGCAGGAGTTCACTCCACCCTCGCGTGAGTAGCTTGTCCATTGGGACAACTGGAGGTATATCTCCACCACCTCCTGGCACAGCTAGTGCTTTTGATAGTACAAGCAGGTTCCAACTGCTGCAACAACACATAGAAAAGGAGGATGAAGTCATAACAGACTCACTGGACATCAATAACAGTGCAGATGAAGAAGAACAAGCTACATAGAAGAAACCCCTACTGTTCGGTAAAGGTAAACAGCCAGAAGGCTCAAAGAGTACTGTATACCCTTGAAGATGTAATGAATGAATTGAGAGAACTGAGAATTTATTTTTTTTAAGACTTTATTAAAAATTTAAACCACAATACATTCAAATATGTTCAAGTATGATAATTCATGTATAAGAAAACATGTGGTATATACCAAATCCCCCCCCTACCCCATCCCCTCCCCACTAACCCTCCCTCCACTCTCTACTAACCCCAACCCCAAGGATAGAAGAAAGGTAAAAAGGTGATTCAACTATCAATAACATAACTAAATATCATGAATTAGGGTAACACCACCACAATGGGCCATAGAAAATTCAAAAATTTAAACCCATATAATCCAAATAGGGCTCCGTACTTTTCGGTATAAAAGATAGTTATCATGTAAATTGTACGTTATCTTTTCCAATGGAATACATGATCTCAATTCCATATGCCATCATTGCAAACTTAACTCAATATCATTTTTTCAAGTAATCGCCGTACATTTTCTCACTACAGCCAAAGCTAATCTTAAAAGCACAATTTGATACCTAGTCAATCTCAATTTAAAATCTAACATTTTAACATTACCTAATAAAAATAATGTTAGTTCCATTGACAATTCAATCTTAAAAACTTTCTCTAAAAACTCCTCAAGTCGTGTCCAAAAAAATTTAACAGTGTCACATAACAAAACAGAATGTAAAAAAAAGACTTATTTATGATTCCTAAAACATAAATTTGAATGAATTAAATTATATCTCTAAATTTTCAGGAGTTATATACCACATTTTATAACTGATGTATAAAATTATAATGAGCTAATCTATATCTTACATGAATAATCTTAGTCATACTATCTTTACATAAATTTCTCCAATCTTCCTGATCAATTGATATTCCCAAATCTTTTTCCCACTTTAATTTGGACTTATGCAAATCTAACTTGGGCATTTTATTCTGTAATAACGAATACATTTCAGATACAAATTTTTTTCTTTCCACCTTCCATTAGTAAAATTTCAAATTTTGACTGCCTTGGCAATCTCAAAGTATGTCCAAAATTATCCAATATGATCCAACTTGATAATAACAAAAAAGAGTACATTGTGGTATTTCATATTTTTCCTTCATTCTTTGAAAAGAAATAAAATAACCAGCTTCATAACAATCTTGTACAGTCTTAATTCCTTTCAGATACCATATTTTCAAAAGCTGGTTATTAAGAGTAAAAGGAAAAAGGTGTCTTATCTGAAAATTTCCCCTATGAACCTATTTCCTTATTTATTATATTCCATAATTCAATTAAATGTCTCAAAATAGGTGAATTATTAATAAATAATAACTTAGAATTCCATTAATAAATAAATTGCTCCATCTTCTTTTCACCAATTTTAGTTAACCTAATATTAGCCCATACCAATGGATTTTTCAATTCAAACATTCTTTTAATAAATTCTAATTGTGCTGCTTTATAATAGTTTTGAAAATTCGGGAATTGCAAACCTCCCAATTCATACCTCCAAGTTAATTTTTGTAAAGATACCCTGACCATTTTATCTTTCCACAAAAAATTCCTAAATATAGAATTCAGATCTTTAAAAAAACTTTGGAGGAATTTTGCAAGGAATAGACTGAAAAAGATATTGTAGTTGAGGAAAAATATTCATCTTGATACAATTACCTCTGCCTATTAATGTTATAGGTAAATCTTTCCATGTAGTTAAGTCATTTTTAATTTTATGAAATAAAGGAAAATAATTTAATTTGTATAAATTATCCAAATTCTTATCTAACCTAATACCTAAATATTTAATTTGGTCTGCCCATTTACAATCAGTATAATCAGCATCAATCAGTGATAAAATCTCACTCTTCTAGATATTGCACCATATTATTTCAATATTTTATAATGATTTTAAAGAATTTTGAAGTTCTATTAAATAAATAAAAACATCATCAGAAAATAAATTAATCTTATACTCCTCAGATTTCACTTTAATATTATTATCTTGTCTTATCAATTGAGCCAAATCTTCAATAGCTAGTGCAAACAGTGCTGGAAACCTTGCCTAGTAAATCTTTCTAACAAAAAAAGACGATGATATTTGGCCATTTGTCACCACTCTGGCAGCAGGATTTCTATATAAAGATTCAATCCAACTAATAAACATTAGTCCAAACCTAAATTTTTTCAATACTTGAAATAAAAAACTCCATTCTATCCTATCGAATGCATTTTCAGCATCTAATGATTAGACCATTGGTAAGTTGGATTCCTTCCAAGAAATATGAACCAAAATAATTTTACAATATTATCTGCAAAATAATTATTTTTAATAAATCCAGCTTGATCTAAATTAATTAAACCTGGTTACTAATTCAATAATCTATTTGCTAGAACCTTAGTTACAATTTTATAATCAACATTTAACAAAGAAATAGGTCTATATGATCCAGTATTTAAAGGATCTCTGTCTTTCTTAAGGGTAATAATTATAATTGCCTGAGATAAAGAATCTGGTAAAGAATTAACCACCATTACTTATTTCAATATATCCATTAGCAAAGGCATTAATAAATATTTAAATGTTTTATAAAATTCAGGTGTAAATCCATCTTCACCAGGAGGTTTCCCATTAGGCATTGATTTAAGTGCTTCTATAATTTTTCGTTAAGTAAAGGGAGCACTTAATTCATTATGTTCTTGAATACTTAAAAAAGGAAACTGAAGGTCAGCTAAAATATTATCAATTTTAACCTCATCCTTTTTGGATTCAGATGTATATAATTTCATATAAAATTCCTTAAAGCATCATTTATATCTTGGGGTTTATATGTAATATTTCATTTTTTTTCTAATAGCATTAATTGTTCTAGAAGTCAGCTCTGTCTTTAATTGCCATGCTAATACTTTATGGGTTCTCTCCCCTAATTCATAATATTTTTGTCTAGTTCTTTGTAATAATTTCTCCTTTTTATAAATCTGCAATGAATTATAATGCAAATTTTTATTTATCAATTGTATCTTCTTAGTCTCCATTGAATTCTACTATTAAATTTTTTTCTAAATTTTCTATTTTTTTCCAATTTATCAACCTCACTGGAATACTGTTCTTAACTTTAGTTGAAAAACTAATAATTTGTACTCTTAAATAATGCTTTTAAAGCATCCCACAAAATAAATTTACTATTAATTGAATCTATTTATTTGTAAATTTCTATAAAGTTACAAAACTCTACATTTCTTAACAATAAAGAATTCAATCTCCATCTATATGTAGTGTCTTTTTTATGAGCCTATACATTTAATAATAAAAAAGAATGATCTGACAATATTCTACTTTTATATTCAGCAGATATTACACATCCTTGCAAATGGGCTGATAATGTAAAAAAATTCTAGAGTAAGAATCACATCGAAAAAAATAAATCAAAAACACATTTTTAGGATTCAACCTTCTCCAAATTAATTTCCTTCATTAATGTCAAAATGTGTTTTGCCATTTTAATTCTACTTACTATTTTCGGAGATTTATCTAATAATGGGTTAAACAACAATTAAAATCTCCTTCAATCATTTCCTTTTCATGTGCCTGCGCCAAATTTAAAAAAAAGAATCTTGAATAAATTTCTCATCATCAACATTTGGCGCATATTCATGAGTGTCCAAAATTCTGAATAAATTTGACAATTAATAACTAAAAACCTACCAACTGAGTCACAAACAGCTGATTCTAATTTTAAAAAGGCAGTTTCTTATTAATCAAAATAGCGACACCTCTTGCTTTAGAATTGAAGGAAGAAGCTATAAATTGACCAACCCAATCTCTTTTCAATTTCTGATGTTCCTTTTCAGTCAAATGAGTTTCTTGCAAGAAAGCAATATCTACTTTGAACTTTTTAATATAAGCCAAAACTCTCTTCCTCTTGATCAGATTATTGAGCTCATTAACATTAAACATCACATACTAAATATAGTAAATGTTGAACTTCTGTTGCCTGCTGGGATGGGACCCCTGCCTGTGGTTAATCTGCAAAGTAAAGTACATCTCATTGATGGAAAAGAAAGAAACCCTTAAAAAGAGAAAAATAAAATACATAAACTCCCCAAAGCTGGAAACCTGATCCCTATCGTATGTGTATATGTATGGCATTTGCCACAATCAGAGGGTAGCTTTGCATTCTATATTAACAATGCTAGAGGGCAAGGGGGTGTTTAATTATTATGGACACAGTATATGTTAAGTTTATTTTAGCAATATTCTTTCTTTTCCTTTCTTACTTGGTTCGCTGAAGGGTGTGTGTCTCTCCACAGAAGAAAAAGAATAAGCAACTTTTTGGAGAAGGCATGTGGGGAGAGGGGATGGGGAGCACAAAGAGAGTATAATGAGCTTTTGTTGAGATGAATAATACAGTCATTTATAAGTTTTAATGTTAATGGTTTGAATGGAACAGTGAAGAGAAAGAGAGTGTTAACACTTTAAAAAAAATTGGAGTTGATCTAGCATTCCTACAAGAGTCTCATTCCTACAAAAACCAAAAAGGGACTGGGTTGGCATGTATTTGCCTCTTCGTTCAATTCAAAAGGAAGAGGAGTGGCGATCTTGATGCAGAAAAACTTTCCAGTTAGATTAAAGGATGTAGTAATAGATCCAGCAGTTAGGAATGTAATAGTGCACTGTCAAATATATTCTGAATTCTCAACCCTTATGAATCTATATGTGCCAAATGTTGCTGATGAGAAATTTATCATGAAACATTTCTTAATTTGGCAGATGCCTAATGCTATGAGCCCAGAAGATCCTAAAACCCAAGCAGCAATAGAAATTCACCAAGACAAATGGTTTCTTAAACAAAAGTTACTTTTAATTATCTTTAAACATGAAAACAGGATCAAACTCTAACTTATTACTATTAACTTAACCTAACTTAACCCCCTTCTAATTCTAAGCGCACATGTATGTAATGTGTGTAGAAGTTCAGAAAAGTTCTTTGATTCACAGTCCAATCTCACTTCTCACTTCCATGTTCACCGGCATCAGGCAATTCTTATACTTAACATTTAATTTATTTAACATTTATGAAGTTCACCAGGCTTTGGTGCTTGAAAGGTAAATGGTTACTGTTCAGAAAGATTCTTGTCAGTTTTCGGAGAGAGATTTGTTGCTCATTGAACACAAACTGATTCTTTCTAATCAGCCATGTCAGTGTCTTGCCGAAAAAACTTGCCCCATCAGGGTTTTCCAGATGATAACTTCTTTCTTTCAGGTCACTACAGAGTTCCTTTTCTGTTTCCCTTATTTCGAGTGAAATATTATACAGCCAGCCATCTCCTCTTGTATGGGCCACAAAGGCTTTGAACAGACTGAACTAGAGCTCATAACCCATCTTCAAAATGGGGTTTTTCCACAAGCTTGCCAGCTTTGTCATGTTCTAGTCCCAGCTGCTGCTGCTGAACTCTCTCTCTCTCTCTCTCTCTCTCTCTCTCTCTCTCTCTCTCTCACACTCTCTCTCAGGAAAAAAAACCTAACCCTCTCAGAAGAGCCAACTGCACCCAGCACCGGACCTAATATTTGAGTCCATTCATCTGTTACTTTCCAAAACAATAATCTATTACTCCACAGCATTACCAATTAACACTTACTTGTGAAATCCTTATGGCCATTCTTCAAAGTTTTTTCAAAGGCACTCAGAGCCTGGGCTGTCTGGCTTGAGCAGAACTCTGGCATTTTAAATGAGATCTGTTTTTATGCAAAAAAAACCTGCCACAATTTTATCTCCTTTAAAACCTATCTATATACAATATAAAATATAATATAATCTGGCACACTATGAAAATATTTTAGTGTAAGGAGATTTCAGTTTTTGTCTTGACCCAATTCTAGAAATATCCACAAGGGTAGTGATAAGGGCAAAAGAAGCAAAAGCCACTTTGAGAATAATGAGAGAACTAAACTTAATGGACATCTGGTGAAGGATTCATCCAAGAGAAAGAGATTATTCTTTTTATTCAAAAAGACATGATTCCTATTCTATGATAGATTTATTTTTGATATCAGCCCAATTACAAGGTAGGATAATGGATTCTGAATATAGAGCAAGAGTTTTATCACATCACTCTCCTTATATTGACTATCATGATGTCAGATAAAGAAAAATTAGTCTATAGATGGTGTCTTAATTCTTTGCTGTTGAGAAGATCAGACTTTTGTGATTTTACTGGGAGACAAATTCAAATATTTTGTGAGACCAACTGCAATTCAACTATTGATAAATTTATTATATTGAACACTCTGAAAGCATATGTAAGAGGAAAAATTATAAGCTATACTTCTCAGATCAAGAAGGAATATACAAGAGAGGTGGAGCAACTAGAAAGAGAAATACTTTATTTGGAAAAGGAATTTCAATAAGGGATTCTGAAGAGAAGCATAGACTTGGAAGAACAGGTAGACCTTAATGTCCCCTTTACCCATATGGATGTGAAGGAGGCACTAGGTTCTTTGTAAATCATCAAGGATCTACACCTCCCAGTACACACTCTGTTCTCACTGCTGCCATCAGGAAAAACATAGGTGCCACAAGATTTGCACCACCAGGTTCATGAACAGCTGCTACCCCTCCACTATCAAATGCCTCAACAACAAACTCAATTAGGGATTAATTTAAGGACTCTTACATGCACTTTATTGATTTTTAAATTTTCTATGTATAGCACAGTCAGTTTGTTTACGCTTGTTATCTATTTACAGTTCTTGTTTGCATGTACTGTGTACAGTTTTTATTGCACCACCAATAAGTGGTAATTCTGTCTCACCCACAGAAAAAAGAATCTCAGTGGTATATGATGTCAAGCATGTACTCTGTCCATAAATCTGAAATCTGGAGGAACTCATCAGGTTGAGGAGCATCAGTGACAGGAACAGAATGGTCAACATTTCAGGTTAGAACCCTTCACCAAGACTGATGTGTTCACATAAGGGAGGGATGATGGGCAGACAGAACCAGATTGTGGAGGAAGATGAAACTTGGTCATGGAGTGGAAACAGTAGAGAGAGGGGGGAATCCAGGATGTGTAAGTTATGTGAAGTTGGATCATTTTTCAATGTTCATACCTTTGGTATCTAGACTACCCAGGCATATGAGATGTTGTTCCTGTAAATCATGGTGTTACTTCTCAAGAACTACCATAAATTTGTTTGTGGGAAATATCAAAGTAAAAGGGCATCAATCTATGATTGAGATTAAAAACTCAGGAAGACAATTCATTCTTTTTCAATCTTTTTATTAAACATATTAAAGTAAACAATACATGAGGAGAATAGAATACAGAATTGAATAGTAAAAACAGAAACATCAATATATTGCAATACATAATAGAATGTATAACATTATAACATATTGAACAATATTGTCCTTCAATTTGGAATACTCAAAAAAGAAAAAAATTATTGTTTAAACCCCATCTAACCTACTAAAATAAACAAAAAAAAAATGCTCAACAACATAGACTGAGTATTCACTACAACAGATCAGTACAAACTATTTATCTGGTCCTTGCTAATTAAAAACAACAGAAATCCAGAACAGTCTGGAAGGTAAAGTCAAAATACAAATTCATTCATTCAAAAATAGTTTGTAAAAGGATGCCAAGTCTTAAAGTGCAGCTTCTAATTTTTTTCTAAACTTAAGCATGACATTGCATCAAAGTAGGTGAATTAGGATCTTTCAATTTAAATAAAATGGCTTTTCTGGCCAACAGTGCAGTAAAGGCTACAACCCGATGTGCAGAAGTGGGAACTCGACCCAACTCTGGAACTATAATTCCAAAAAAAAACCAGTTAATGGATTAAGTTGCAATCTAATATCCAGTATAATTGACAAAGTCTTGAAAATATCCGTTCAATACAGAGCAAGACCAAAGCATATGATTTACATCTATGACACCTGGACTGACATTAGGAAAGATACGGGCCAATTTATCTTTCGGCATATGAACCCAATGTACCACTTTAAACTACACCAATGCGTGTTGAGCACATAATGAAGAGGTATTAACCATTCCAAAAATCTTTTCCAAAAGTGGCTCTGGGAAAAGTTCCCATTCCCAAGCTCCTCTAATGTTATTATTAGAGATCGATTGCAATTTTAATCAATTATTGTATATATTACCTATTAACCCCTTATGGGAAGGATTCAAATGAAAAAGAGTATCAACCAAATCAGGTTGATATTATATAGGAATGTTAGGTAACATTTTATTCAAAAAAACTTCTAACTTGGAAATATCTAAAAAAAAGTGTATTATATTTGTCAGATATTATAGCAAAAGACATTAAACATACATCTATAAACAAATCTGAAAAATAGACAATTCCTTTTCTTTTCCAAAAAGAAATGGCTTGATCCATTATAGATGACGAGAAAAATAATTGCAATAAATAGTACTAGATATACTAAAAAATTTTAAATCAAAAAATGTGTGAAATTGAAACCAAATCCATAATGTATGTTTAAGTATTGATTTAAAGGAATATCTACTAATCTTAGAAATTGTAAAAGGAAGAGCAGCTCCCAATAAAGAAGTTAATGAATTCCTCTGTATAGATTTCAATTCCAAATCTGTTCAATGAGGGTGAGCAGGTTTGTCAGAATAATATACCCAGAAAATAATATATGAAATATTAACTAACCAATAATAAAATCTAAGATTAGGTAAAGCCATACCACCGTCTTTCTTTTCAGTAGAACTGTTATAATACAGAGTGGTGATATTGTTCAATCTATGACCAGAAGAAATGTTGAGCCAAATAAAATGGACACATTTAAGGGAAGGTTGGCATAGTGATTAGCACATGCCTTTACAGTGCCAGCGATTGGTACTGTGGTTCGAAACCTGTGCTGTCTGTAAGGAGTGTGTACGTCTCCCCATGTCTGTGTGGGTTTCCCTGGGATCTCCGATTTCCTTCCACTGTTTGAAATGTACTAGGGGTGTAAGTTAATTGGGTATAAATTAGGTAGCACCAACTTGTGGGCCGAAATGCTCTGTTATAATACTGTATGTCTAAATTTTTAAAAAAATTTATATGTGAGAAGTAAACAAGCCATTGTGCTGATGGAGATTGAGAAGAAGGTGGGAGGAAGCTAAAGTGGAGCACCAGCATGGACATTTGGGTGAAATGACTTCATTCTGGACTATATATTCTTTATAGTTCAATGCAAAATTCTGGAAATTTTCAGCTAGTTAGGCAGCAACTGTGGAAAATAGATCAATTACTTATTGCCAGAACTGAAAATCAATAGAAAGGTCTTTAGTAGGACAAAAGTCAAAAGACATTAAATGACAAATAAAAGGAACAAATAAGAGAGAAAAAAAACAAGATGACTTTTAAATTGAACAGCAGAATCTGATGCTAGAATCTATAAGTGTGCAAGATTATGTTAAAGTTGCTGGTTAGAAACAAATATATCAACAGAAAGAGACAAATTGCACAGTACTAACATCAAACACAAATATAACTAGTATTTTAGTGTAACATAAACTGGATAGGATTTATTTTTATCAAGAACATAGATGAATTATAAATTGAGCATATATCATTGAAATCGTAAAGAATATTTGACAAATATAAACTACATTGATCTTAATGAACAAGCAGATATCAAATTAAATACCATAGAATCATGTACAGTTGAGGTTTTATTGTTTCACAGCAACTTTGAACAGAAGTCATGAATGAATTCAGAACTTTTCTGATTAGACAGTTTTTATTGGCTCCTACATAAACTGACAGATATTAAGATTAAATTTATGGAATGCAATCCTTGTTTACATCAAACATGTGAACTCTGGTTTAGTTTCAAGGTCATTTAATAATAACAGCCTATCTCATTTCAGTAACCCAACAGCAAAATCTTCATGGCTCTGATTGCCTGGTTGTTTATTGTTTTGCCAGTTTACTGCCTAGATTAAAGTCAAGTATTGATCTACAAAATTGCCTTTAGTAATCAGAAAAAGTAATTCCTTTCCATATACCTGAGCTGTAAGTGAAAAATGATCAGCCTAGTTTTGAAGGAAAACATGTTTGATGCCACAACTGTGAGTCACAGTTCCTACTGCAATATCTGCCATGAGGAAAGGGTGCTTACTCTTGGGGCAACTGGGTGTGTATCTAAAATGACATTCCACTCTGCAGATTCTGATACACTCCTGTTGCTCATTTGAAAAATTATACAGCCATGATTAATGCAATTAGCTTCTTCAACCAATGGATCGGTTTTTGAGGGGAAAATGTGAAGTTGTCCATTTTTCAGAAAAATATAAGAAGCATATGATCTATATGATGAGAGGTTGACATGCAAAAAGATCTGAGAGTAAATGATCTATGAAAGGGTAGTATGCAGGAACAGTGAGTAATTAAGAAAGCTAAGAGAATATTATTGTTTATTAGGAAGAAAATTAATTGTTTCATTTACATAGGGAATTGATGAGACCACACCTGGATTACTGCATACAATAATGGCTTGCTTATTTAAGGAAAAATAAAAGTACATTGGAAACACTTCAGAGAGGATTTCCTAGACTAATATTTTGATGGGCAATATGTCTTCAGAAAGTTTGGATGGATTACCCTTGTATCTGCAGTTTAGTTGAGCCAAAGGCATCTTGACTAAAACAGATAGCATCCCAAATGGCAAATGGATATAGAGGGTATATATTTCCTCTTGTAGATGAATCATGAAGTAGGGAACACTGGTTAAAAAATGGAATAACCTTGTTAAGACTGAAGTGAAGTTTAAAAAAAATCTTTTGAATAACATGAGTCTTTGGAGCTCACTTCCTCAAAAGTGGTGGTAGCAGAATGTATGAATAGATTCTTAAGCAAGAAGCAAAAATTATTGGGAGTTCAGGGGGAATATGGAATTAGGTTTCAACAGATTAGCCATGATCTCAAACAGGGGCCAAGTGCTAATTTATACATGTGCATAATTGGATTCTGCCAGCAAAATATGTTTCTAGACCTCATTACAGTCTTGGACCAAAAATAAACTAAATACTGTGCTATATTCCACTGGTAAACTGAGAAACTCCTCAAGCAAGTGGGGCACCAAAAAACTCTTCTTAAAAATAACTCAGTGGGAATCCATTGGAAAATTGTGCTCAAGGACTTGAGCCATACCCAGTACAAAAAATAAATCCTGATATTTGAGTTCATAGAAGGCTAATAGACTCGGCCACAGATATTCATCAGGTATAGATCCCAGGACTGATTATCTTCAGCTGCCTTGACAATGGCTTTCCCCCTCTACACCCCTCATTATAAAGAGAGCCCAGTGAAGAATGCACATATCCAAGCCTGCATGGTAACGAGTGGTCAACATCTAGATTTGTCATGATAAATAGCAGGTAACATTTGCACATGGCAATGGCCATCTCTATAGCGTATCCATCCTTCCTTAAAATTAATCTGAATTATCACTGTTGTACCGCCCCTACCCAACCAATGAGAAGACATTTGACTGCAACAATTACATCTATAGAACAAATCAAAGATGGCATTTAATGCAGCAAGTGGATAAATTCATCCAGCACTGACAAATCTTGCCCATTATCTACAACCCAGAGTAGGGTGCTCTCTTCTTGCTCCAAATCAGCACTCTCCATGTTTGGGACAAAGACACAATTTTTTTAAATTTGCCCATATGCTCCACAGTTTTAAATTTGTAATCCAAAATTTCACAAATTGCACATTCCAGATTTTATTAAAGGTTATTTGTGTACATTTTTGTTTGACCATGTAGAAATTACAGCACTTTTTATACATAGTTCTCCTATTTCAGGGCACCATTTTTTTTGGATATTTGGTTTCACTGGTGTTTGTGAGTTTTCAGGTATGTTTAATTACTTAATAGATGAAGGTATAGGCTTGCTTCTCAGCTTTTAATCACCTTTGGTGTCTGTAGTTGCCATTTTTCAACATGAAGACCAGAGTTGTGACAATTAAAGTCAAAGAAGCCATTATGAGGCTAAAAGAAAAACAAGAAACAAACCAGTAAGAGATATCATCCAAACCTTAGGATTACCAGAATGTAAAATAGCTGTGCTGCCAGAGTCACTGTAATGCCAGTGCTGACACTGGTACGGATCCACAGAGAGCAAGGAGCAGAGATACAGCGTTCCCACGGGGTCCAACCACCCAGTCAACTGTTGTCAGCTCCACACAGACTTTGAACGCCTATTAAAGGAGTCAATGGTAATTTTATTTAAAATCCCGTGACCGTGGAGTCTGTACCCAAGATGGCGGTGCCTACGAACGGCAGCAGCCAAGAGGTTTTGCAGACTCCAGAGAAGCGGAGGACTGGCACAGGGCACCAGAGGATGGGGAGATCACCTCCCCCCCCATCTAAGAAGGAGAAGCAGAGAAGATGACCCATGGGACGGTGACAACAGCAGCAGACTGAAAGACCCACACAAGTGGCAGCGTGCTAGCGATTGGAGCAAGGAACCCGCGGATGCTGTGGGTTGCTGGAGACTGCTGTTGGGGGACTCGTGCTAGGCCATGGACTGCTGGAGACTGGCTCAAAACTGGCTGAAGGGGTCCCAGGTATTAGGATGCAAGGGGTGTTGAAGGGTTCCTGATCATGTCAGAGGTTCAGATCTGGAGCTTAGGCTACCAGTGGTGTTGATGCGGAGGCTGTGGAAGTGCTGGAGGCAGATTCTGAGCAGATTCTCTTTTGCTTCTCTTTCTTTAACTGTAAGAGGCACTTCAGGTAATTTCTGCCGATAGCAAATCTGTCTCCCTTGCAGCAGGCAAAAGCAATTTCATGTAATATGACACTGCGTTATTACATGACAAATAAATTGAATCTTGAAAATCAACAGTTTGGAACATCATTAAGAAGAAAGAGTGTACTGGCGAGCTCAGTAATTGCAAAGGGACTTGGTAGATCAAGGAAGACCTCCACTGCTTGAAATAATAAAACCTCAACTGTACTGATGACAGAATTCTCATATAAAAAAGAAAAATCCCTTGTCCAACAAATCAGAATCATTGTTCAGGAGGCAGCTGTAAAGTGTAAATGATTACTGTCCTCAGAAAACTTCATGAACAGAAATACAGAGGCAAAACACAAGATAGAAACCATTACTGGGCCCAGAAACTGGAGGGCCAGATTACGGTTTGCCAAGAAATATTTAAAAGAGCCTGCAAAATTTTAGAAAAAGGTCTTGTGGACAGATGATACTAAGATTAACCTGTATTGGAGTTATAGCAAGAGTGAAATGTGGAGGCATCAAGGAACTGCCCAACATCCAAAGCATACCACCACCTGGTGGTGCGAGTGTTATGGCCTGGTCATGTATGGCTGCCAAAGGTACTGGCACACTTATCTTCATTGATATAAATTCTGAGGTACATAGAAACATCTTATCAACTCAAGTTCAAGCAAATGCCTCCAAAATCATTGGATGGCACTTCATCCAACTGCAAGACAATGATCCAAAACATACTGCTAAAGCAACAAAGGAGTTTTCAAAGCTAAAAACTGGAAAATTCTGGAATGGCCAAGTCAATCACCCGATCTAAATCCAATTGAGCATACCTTCAATATGCTGAAGAGAAAATTTAAGGGGACAAGCCCCTGAAATAAGCAGGATCTGAAGATGGCTGCAGTAGAGGCCTGGCAGAGCATCAGCAGAGAAGGTACTCAGCACCTGGTGATGTCTTTGAATCACAGACTTCAAGCAGTTGTTGCATGCAAGGGATACGCAACAAAATACTAAACATACCATTGCTATGTCCCAAATATTATGGTGTCCTGAAATGAAAGAACTATGTATAAAAAGTGCTGTAATTTCTACATGGACAAACCAAAGTGAACACAAATAACCTTGAATAAAATCTGGAATATGCACTTTAATCAAATGTGAATTGTTTGGTAACAAATTTAAAACTGTAAACCACAGGGGCAAATAAAGGAAAAAAGTGTATTTGTCCCAAATATTACATGACACTTTATCCACTAGGTTAAAGATTATTACTAGTGTATCATAGCTGCAGTTTATACTAACTTAAGATGCATGGCAATGAAATGGCAAAGTGCTTTTGAAAGAATCTTCCAAAGCTAAAATCTTCATCACCTAGAAGTGCACGACCTGGAGCCGAATGTGAAAACCATCACTTTCATGTTCTCCCGAGGTCATGCATCTTTCTGCTTTGCCCACTCTTTTCTTGGCCAAAGCTGGCCTTCCCACTAAGGTGGCTATTCCAAAAGGAGGACATGGCCATAGGTTACCATTTTTATGCAGTGTTTAAAAAAAAAAATTAGACTTTTTAATAAGATTTAAACAGTATTGCAAAAACAACAAATGCAAACTCACTAACCTATGACCATGTCCTCCTTTTGCAATGGCCACCCTACTTCCCACCCCAGAATTCTGGGACTAAACATCTCCAGCTTCCTCAATCTTAACATTCTCTCTGTATATTCTATTAAACCATCAACTATCACTTTCTCAAGGCCATTTACAAAAGGAGTTGTGCATATGACCCAAGATTACATTTTAAAAATGCCACTTCAAATGGCTATGAAAGTCTAACCAATAAATCATCATTATAAACTGGAATTTGGACATTTAAAAAACCCTGTGCTTTGATTAGCTTCTCCTGCCCCATTAACTATACATCAGTACAAAGGTTTTCTTTCTTGTCCAAATTCTTTAAAAAAATCACTGACAAGAGATACTACATTAAATTAGATTTTATCATTCACTTTTTCAAGAGAAAGATTTTGCTGTGTAATTTTTCACTACCTCAATTGACAGTGATCTTACCTCTGAGTGTGAGGTGCCAGAAAAAAGGCATGAGCACAGAATTCCAGACTAACTCTGCAGACCAGTCCTGATATAATCCTCTGAAGCCAGTTCAACCAAGGCTAAATCTACTTTCTCAAGCAGACCTCAAATAGTTGACGGTAGTGTTTTGAAGAGTAGAAGGTAGTTTCTCTTGTGCGTTATCTAAAATTTAGCCCTCAGTCAACCACATAAAATCTGTATGTCGTTGGATTTTTGTTTGTCGGACGATCCTACGTCAAAATTAATGATAATAATGAGTTTACACACAAGTACAATGTACATATGCCCCAAAATTCTACTTGCTGTACCCAAACAGCACTTTCTGTAGACAAAAAGCAACTACAATGGTATCTGTAAAATTACCCCTGCAAATAAAAAAGATAATAAATATAAGAGATAATATTCATCGTATAGTAAATGCAAGAAGAATGCTCATGAAATGAAATAGTGCAACAGTGCAGACAGGTCTTTTTGCTCTGTCAGAATATTTTATAATTTGGGTAGTATGGGGAGATTCAAGAGCCTGATGGCTAATAGGAAATAAAGCTGTTGTTGAGCCTAGAGGTGCTAGATGGTAGGTTTCTGTGCCTTCTCCCTGAAGGTAGCGGTGAGAATAAATTGTGACCAGGGAGATGGGATCCTTTATGATGTTGCTGCTGCCTTGAAGCAGCACCTCACATAGATGTCATCAATGGATGGGAGGTTGGAAGCTATATGATGGACTTGGCTATGTCTACTACTTTCTTCAGTAGTAGACACTCAAATGATCAAACCAGGCCATCAGTCAATATACTTTCCATAGTGCACCTGTTGAAGTTTGATAGAGTTTCTGACAACATGCCAAATCTCCTCAGATTTCTTTTAAAGTTGGTGTGCCTTCTACATAGTTGCCTTAATGTGCTCGGATAGATGAGGTACTAACCCTTTCCACCTCAGCCCCATCAATGCAGGCTGGTATGCGGTCCCTCGGCCACCCCTTTCTCAAATCAACTGTAAGCGCATTGGTTTTCGTTCCATTAGGAGCAAGATTGTTGTTCCGGGACCACCCAGCCAGATTCATTATCTCCATCCTGTTTTCTGACGCATCCCTCAGTCCCCGTGAACCGGCTGGTGCATTGCAGAGTGACCTCGTCTCATCAGTAATTCATTGTCTGCAAGATGTTTTGGGGATTGATTTATGAAAACAATTCCCTCTTTAATGAATGGTACAAATGTTTATGGCACGTACATTGGACTTATTGGTAATATTTTGTGAAAAAAATAAACCAAATTGATTTTCGTTGACACGAGTCAAATTCACCTCAAAGTATGCCAATTACATGGAAAACATTAAAATGTGCACTCCTGATAAATAGTTCTTTCTTTTCAAAATGTTGTCGTGACAGTTGTACGACGGAAATTTTATTTCAAAACGATCACAAGTATAAAGCTGTCTGAATGGAAAATGTAATCTGGTCAGGCAAACAATCAACGAGTAAATGTAGCTGTGACCTTGAGGAGAACAACAGGGAAGTTCTCTCCATGTAATCTGTGGTGTAGGCGTCTCCTGTTTTGCAGTGTGTGAAAAATAAATCCTGACGAATTGTAAGCACATGCCTTAAGGGAAAAGGACAAAGCAACCGTTAAATTGGCGTCACGTTTGTGTCCAAACGGATCTCACACTGTTCCCTCGTCATGCGAGTGCACAATGCGGGGGCTCGGATTTGTCGCTCGACAGAAGAGGTGTTTTGATGTTGAGAAATACGACCTTTCCGGAGGTCAATAATGCAAACAGTCCTGCTTAACTGTGTCACCCGACTCCAGTGGAACCCATTCTTTGCATGGGTGCTCCTTTGTCAGCGTGGTATTGCTGAAAAATACCTCCTAATACCTCACTCATTCCTCCTCGGACCGAAATGCTCGGTCGATGTTTCGACCGTGGCGTTTCATGCCTGCATCTTTTCTCCTGGTCCATTCTAAAGCGTTGTCTGTAAGCGTGCACCGATTGCTTAAAGGACTATCTCTGCGGTTCACGCCATTCATTTCTGCAGCACCGGCTATGAGGAATCCCCCGGTCCAACGTCCTTGTTTGGTCTCTCTGACAAACCATTCCTATTTACCCGGGGAACTCGCTGGCTCTGCACAAGGGCAGGACAGTGACATTTCATTCGAATGCCTCGGCTTCTCCTGCCCCGACTGTTTGAGGGGAGAGAACGCCTCTGAATCAATCGCTGGAGTGATCGCAAGGAAGCCGAGGTCGCAAAATTTGCTCATTTGCCACCGAGTGCACTGGCGAGAACCCCACGGCCGGGGGCTGAACAGGAACGATCTGGACTCCATCCAGTTGGCTGAGGCGGAGAGCTTGTGTGCATTTGCTCTCTGCCTTGGCAGCAGCCGCCGGGTCAATAACGGTCGTGCCTTCCCTTTTCTCTCTCGCACTGTCAATACCGCCTCCCCGGCGCTCGCTGAGGATGCAGCTCCCTACGCGGAGGGCGGCCGTTTGCTGCTCTTCCCCCTCGTCCTGGCGACGTGGGAACGCAAGGACTTGTCCTCCGATCAGTGCAAACGGGCTTATTTGAAATATTGTTCCAACCTCACTAACAAAAGAGAGGAAAGAATTGAATTCGGAATCATTTCAATGTCTAACAACAAACCAATCCTAACTTCTAGAAATCCCTTTACTTTTTTTCATTTTAGGAACTACCCCTAGGCTCGCCCTAAACCACGCATATTCCTTACCCGAGCAGCCCAGTGATCAAAAAATCAGTGACCAAAAAGGCCCCTAGTGAAGAGCGGCGAGAGGGCGCAGAGAAGGCGGCACACTCCTTCAGATGTCCTTCAGCCATCGCCCGTTCCAGGCTGAGCTGAGAATCAGATGGAACAAAGCCCGTTGCAGAACCCCCAGCTCCAAGCTCTCCACGCGATGCTGTCTTTGAAAACTAAAACTGTAGGAGAACAATCTGACAACAACGAGCTAGAAAAATGCCCCCCATCCCATACTTTCTATCCCGTTTCTCCTATTTTCTATTTTCATCTGGATACTGCAAAAGCTCGCCCAACATACTTGGGCCGACAGCCATTATTGTCTCAATGTTGGAGGTGAATGTCAATACTCATTCACAGAAATTAAAACAGACCAAGCTGGAAAGACTTCAAAGGTCATTAACATCTGTGGACTGAGCAATAGAGTTAATATCTCAAGTCATTGTTTCATTGTTTTTCACTTATTCATTCTGAGCCGTAATGTTGCCAACCTGCATTCTGGAACTCGGTGAATAACCATTTATATCCTTTTTTTTTCCGGAGCCTCTGTACAAGTCACAATTGACTCGGCAGTGGGAAAGGTCACCTGATTTCCCAAGGCTTGAATGTTTTTAATGCTCCATTTCTTTTTGTAACCCATTGGGTTCTACAAGTGTGAGAAATGAAACATGATGGAGTGTGTGTGTGTGTGTGTGTGAGTGAGAAAGAGAGAGAGACTTCCATTAATCACCACAGTTAAATTATCAATGCATTGCTCATATATTTAACTGAACTCTTTCATCCACTCTGAAGTGTTGATTGCTCTGGGCTGAGGTAAGATCAACAACCTCCTCCAGGGCGATCATTTGACTCCAGTCAGCAAATCTTAAGGCACACTGGGGCAAGAATTGAAGCGATTAGGCACATTGTGTTGCAACACCATACCCTGGGAAAATATCTTTCAGTGGTATCATAATTACATGTTACGCAAACAGAAAAAACCCCACGTTTTTTGTGAACAATGATGTTTTTATTCATTTTTTTGTGCTTTGCTTGCAAATGTGCTTGTCAACGTTTCTGGAATTCAGCATTATAAAATGCTAGTAATTCAAAAATTGCACACCAGTGAGACCAGGTGATGTGGAGTTGATCGACTTGGCTGACCTATTTCAGGAAGACAGCAACGCTATTACAATTGAAATAAATGGAGCTAGGGGTATAATACAGGCATAGTGGTTAGCTCAATGCTAACAGCATCAGTGACTTAAGTTTGAATCTGGTGCTGTCTGTAAGGAGTGGGTCTCCTCAGGGTGCTCCAGTTTCCTCCCACCCTTTTTTAAAAAAAGTATGGGATTTGTAGGTTAATTGGGGTATTTGGGCGGCATGGGCTCATGGGACATGCTGCGTATCTAAACAAAAATTTTAATTTAAAAAATATGAAACATGTATACCGGGGTGGAAAGCTTGTTTCACATAATAGCCACATATGATAAACTTCAGATGTTTGAGAGCTGCAGCAATCATGCCACGGTCAAGCTGTGGAAACTAAAACTACAATTGTGACCAGCGACTCAGATGATTCCTGTCTCAGCCAACAAAGGCCATCTTAGTCTTGTGAAAGGTCAGAGAGGTTATATATCTTTCCTTAGAGAAAATACAAAATCTCTAAATATCATGATATGAAGGAAAACAAGAGAAATAATAATTAGACAAAATATAAATTGTCAAATGAAAGTAAATTGCAGGGTTTAAGATATCCATTTATATTATCCAATTAAAGAAATTTCTCACAAATGCTTTGTCGTTACAGATTCGTTCTTTCCTGACTCTTCTTCCACATGTAAAATAATGTCAATCTGATAAATCTAGGGCTTTTCAATATTTCTTCAACCCTTCATTACAAGAACAGTTTATAATCAAAGGTCAGGGTTCCCAAGCAAAATAGATGACCTCTGCATTATACCTCAAAGAGAAAGTCACAAAAGAGCGGGAACAGAGAAACACAAAAACTGGAGTTACTGGAATCTTGAACATTCTGTTACTGGGCAGAAATTGCCAGTCAATGTTTCAGGTCAACTTGAAAATAACATTGTCTTTCTTTCCAGATGCTACCTGACTACTGAATATTTCCAGCATTTTGTTTATATTGCAGATAAACTATTATCATTCATTTGTTTGTATTTTGATCTTACTCAAATTCTTTGAAGTCAGAGGATGAAATTCCAATGCATTTTCTCCATCACTGAAGGAGAGGCAGTACAGAACTCATAGTCTCTGACATACTAATTTCCAGGATATCCAAGTAATTTCTATACACTGAAATTCAGAACTCACCCATATGAGTGCAAGAGAGATTTATCACAGCTCCATCCTGGCTCTTTGTTGGTAACAGATAAAGACTATTGTAGTGGGCTGGGTCAACCCACACATGACAGGCCAAATCGCCCACCGTGCAGAAGTTCCAGGCTGCAGGAGCGCGTGTTTCCAGGGAAATCGCCAGGCCTCACAGCAGCATTATGACATCACACCCATGAGCTGTTGCCTCCCCTAAAAAGGAACGCACATGGTTTGAATAAATGGCAGTTACTGGTTTACTTGCTTGGTGTGAACAGCATTTATTTCAGCAGCTCTGCCTTTCGCAGTGCTACAGTATATTTTTGGGGAAAACAGCCAGGCATACCAACCCATTCAATCTATTCTGGGAATGATTTGTTTACCAACCTCTCAGCTGGCACAGGTCCTCCAGAGAGTGTTGCATGCAAAATACTCTGTAAAACTCAGGAAATTTCCATATGTGATGTCAAAAGCTGTCAGTGCAACCGAGAGAAGTGGGCAGGCATAATTTTTACTCCCCATCCATCTTCTCCCAACACCTCCTAAAACATAAGATGAATCTGGGTTATTGACTCCATGAAGGAGAAGGCCAGCAGACCTGGATTATTGAGCAAACAATGAACTACTGGAGGAACTCAGCAGGTCAGTCTCAGTGGTCAGAAATGGTCAAAGTTTTAGGTCAGGACTCTTTATCGAGTTCTGGATTATCACTCAACTTATGTCAGAGGGCATCAACCTGGATTATATTTTCCCTACATGCATAACTACACCAAATATTTGTGCCAATGCATTTATAACTCAGACCAAGCCTCTGTTCATCAGTCTACTGAACTTTTTTTCTATTTCGGTATTGCACTGTCAGTTTGTTTACATTTCTTTATTGTTTACATGTGTGCATTGAGTCAGGTTTTTTTGGCACTGCCACTAATTATGCCTTGCCTGCAGGAAAAAGCATCTCAAGGTTGTATGTGATGTCATTTATGTACTCTGACTATAAATCTGAAATCTCTCCTGTACAATTAATATCTTATGAAAAATTTCCTTTTGTTGAAATGAAATGTGGAAATTTTGAATGGAGGTAAAATTTATTATATTTTTGCAAATATATTTTGCAAAAGTTTTTATTGAACTTTTTAATATCATGTAAGTCATCGAGAGATTTTTTTTATAAAATGCTTTCCAGGGCTTCTGAAGGCTTTGAGTCATAGAGTCAGACAGCAGATAAACAGGAACATCCCTCCCACATCATCCCGTGTTCATGATGACCATCAAGACATATCTCTACTAATCTTATTTACCAGCACTTGGCCTGTAGCCTTCTATATCTGGGCAATTCAAGTGTTTAAGCAGATGTTTCCCAAATGTTGTGAGTACCTGCCTTCTGATGCACTGTTCTTTCTTTGGCTTGGTTTCGCGGACGAAGATTTATGGAGGGGTATGTCCATGTTTACAGCAGGCTCGTTAGTGACTGACAAGTCCGATGCGGGACAGGCAGGCACGGTTGCAGCAGTTGCAAGGGAAAATTGGTTGGTTAGGGTTGGGTTTTTCCTCCTTTGTCTTTTGTCAGTGATGTGGGGTCTGCGGTCTTCTTCAAAGGAGGTTGCTGCCCGCCGAACTGTGAGGCACCAAGATGCACGTTTGGAGGCGTTATCAGCCCACTGGCGGTGGTCAATGTGGCAGGCACCAAGAGATTTCTTTAAGCAGTCCTTGTACCTCTTCTATGGTGCACCTCTGTCTCGGCGGCCAGTGGAGAGCTCGCCATAGAACACGATCTTGGGAAGGCGATGGTCCTCCATTCTGGAGATGTGACCCAGAACATAATCACCCTTTGTGTGTAAAAGATCTTTGTTAGATCCCTTTAAATTTTGTATTTTGAACCTTCGAAACCTCTGCCTAGGGAAAGGTTTCCTGCCATCTACCACCAATCACAATTTTGTATACTTCCTCCATATTAGCTCCTCATCATCCTATGCCAAAGCCAGCACACCCAGAGTGATACTGTTTGAGGCAGCACAGACATCTTCCACCCTATACTATATCGCCAAAGCATTTGTGCTTCTTATCCCAGCCTGGACTGTGAATGTTGGCACACTACATGAACTAGGAAAAAAATCTTGTATTTTTGGCTGCAAATGCAAGGAAGTCCAAACAATAACAGATCTGTTAAAAATGAGTGAATATTGAGCTGGAAAAGGTGGTATTTAAGTCACAGTTAGATAGATTTGTGAATAATAGAGGAATTAAGGATTATGCGGAACAGGCGGGTAAGTGGAATTGAGTCCAAAGCCAAATCAGGATGATTTTAGTGAATGGCGGAGCAATCTTGATGGAACAGATGACCTATTCCTGCTCCTATTCCATATGTTCTAGTGTTTTAAAACAAGAATTTTATATGTTCACTATAAAGTAATGAATATAATTTAAATATTTCTTGTGTTATCTTCTTGCAATTCCAAGAATTGATAGGGGGTGAAATCTTCCCTCATTTATGAATTTTAATAGACATTATAAATGAGTGCCACAGTTTTTTAACATATTTTATTTTAAATTTTCTCCATACATGTAGTTGTCAAATGTAATATATTAATACAAATTACAAATAGAAAAACAACCTAAAACTGCATACATGATGGTATATAATTCCCCCAAACCTCCCTCCTCCACAACCCCCCCCCCCCCCGCCACCCTCAGAATAGTTAAGATTAGAGTGAAAGAAAAAGATAAACTTTCAAGATTGCACAGAGGAATTTCATCTAACATACATATTTAAACAAAATCTTTTACTAATCTAGAGGCACAGAAAGTACAACATTATAAATTTAAACTTAATATTTGAATATATGGGCACCAAATTTGTAAAAACATAGCATATTTATTTCTTACATTATTTGTAATTTTTTCAAGGGAATACAATGTTAAATTTCTGCATTCCATTGTGCCATACCCAAATACATATCTGATTTCCAAGTAACCTTAATATATTTCCTTTCCACTGCTCATGCAATTTTAACAAATTCTAATTGATATATTGACAGTTTTTGTTTAGGTCTTGTCCCTTCAATATTTCCCAATAAAAATAAATCTGGGTTTTGTGGAAATATAACACCTGTAACTTGTTCCAAAAAGTTTCCTAAGTCCAACCAAAAAGATCTTACCTTGGAACAGGACCAAGTTGAATGTAAAAAAGTTCCTATATCTTCACCACATCTGAAACATTGGTTTGATAAGTCTGATTTCAATCTATTCAATTTTTGTGGTGTAAGATGTAACTGATGTAAAAAATTATACTGAACTCATCTATATCTTACATTAATAGTATGAGTCATACAATCTCTACAAAGATCTGCCCATCTTCTTTGCTTGTCAATTGTAATATTTAAATCCAGTTTCCACCTCTGTCTAGATTTATGAACTTCACAATTGCCACACAGTTTAATTGGTTCCAGCTTCAATTGTTCTGGGATAGCCAAAACAGAAATACTGGATGGGAATCAACAATGGACTCTCATCTGGCTTTGCAAATAGTTCTCTGACAAGTTTTGTATATCAGACATTCACTGTTCTTTGGAATGTATTTTTCCTTTTAAGAAAAGAAACAACTGGGCTACAGATGAGGTTTGTTCCCCTTTATAGATGTGTGGCAAACAGATGAAAGACAGTTAAAGAATTTGGCTTTGAACAAAATGTCTGTGCAGTGATTAAAATTGCCACATAGATTTGTAAAACTGAATGTCTGCATAGAGGTTAGCTTAGAAGGAACTCATAATTCTATTAGTTTTAGGTTAATTATGGAGAAAGATAGGGCTGGGTCTAAGATTGAGATTCTTGATTGGAACAAGGCTAATTTCAAGGAGATGCAAAAGGATTTTAAAAGGGTGAATTGGGATAATGTGTTCCTGGGAAGGATGCAACAGATAAATGGAGGATATTCAAAGGGGAAATTTTGAGAGTACAGAGTCAGTATGCCCCTGTGAGGATTAAAGGAAAGATTAGAAAATATAGGGAGCCTTGGTTTTCAAGGAAGATTGGGAATTTGGTTCAGAGGAAGAGGGATGTGTACAATAGGCATAGACAACAGGGAACAAATGAGGTCCTTGAGGAATATAAAGAGTCCAAAAAAAGTCTTAAAAAAGAAATTAAAAAGGCTAAAAGGAGATGAGGCTGCTTTGGCAGGCAAGGTAAAAAAAAAAGTCCAAAGGGTTTCTACATGTACATTAAAAGTAAAAGAACAGTGAGGGATAAAATTGGGCCCCTTGAGGATGAGAGGAGTAGGCTATGTGAGGAGTCAAAAGAGATGGTGGAAATTTTAAATGATTTTTTTTCTTCAGTATTCACTAAGGAAAGGAATATTGAGTCAGGTGAAGTAAGGAAAATGAATAGTGAGGTCATGGAAAATACACAGATTAATGAGGAGGTAGTACTGGCTATTTTAAAGAAAATAAAGGAGGATAAATCTCCAGGTCCTGACAAAATATTCCCTCGGGCCTTGAGGGAGGTTAGTGTAGAAATATTTAAAATATCATTAGCCATGGGGGAGGTGCCAGAGAATTGGAGGGTAGCTCATGTTGGTCCACTGTCCAAAAGTGACTCTAAAAGTAAACCAGATAATTATAAGCCTGAGTCTGATGTTGGTGGTGGATAAATTAATGGAGAGTGTTCTTAGAGATGGAATCTACAATTATTTGGATAGACAGGGACTGATTAGGAGTAGTCAACATGGCTTTGTGTGTAGTAGATCATGTTTAACAATCTTTAGAATTTTTCAAGAAGGTTACTAAAAAGGTTGATGAAGGGAAGGCTATGGATGTTTATATGGACTTTAGTAAGGCCACATAAGAGTTAAGAAAGTTCAATCACTAGGTATTATTAATGAAGTAGTGAAATGGATTCAACAATGGTTGGATGGGAAATGCCAGAGAGCAGTGGTGGAAAATTGTTTGTCAAATTGGAGGCCGGTGACTCAGGAATCGGAACCGGGTCCATTGTTTTTTGTCATATTTATTAATGATCTGGATGATAGGGTGGTAAATTGGATTAGTAGGTATGCAGATTGGTGGTGTTGTGGACAGTGAGGAAGGTTTTCAAAGCTTGCAGTGGGATATAGGATGGTTAGAAGAGTGGGCTGAAAGATGGCAAATGGTGTTTAATATTGATGAGTGTGAGGTGCTACATTTTGGTGGGAATAATCAGCAAAGGTCATGAATGTTAAATGGTCGACAATTGAGGAGTCCAGTAGGTCAAAAGGATTTAGGAATTCAGGTACATAATTCCCTGAAAGTGGAGTCACATGTAGAGCGGGTGGTGAAGAAAGCTTTTGGTACATTGGACTTCATAAATCAGAGTATTGAGTACAAAAGTTGAGATGTCATGTTGTAGTTGTATAAGGCATTGGTAAGGCCAAATTTGGAACATTGCAGTTTTGGTTGCCAAATTATAGGAAGGCTATCAACAAAATAGAGAGAGTGCAGAGAAGATTTACAAGAATGTTGCCTGGGTTTCAGGGTTTGAGTTACAGGGAAAGGTCAAACAGGCTTGGAGTTTATTCCTTGGAGCATAGAAGATTGAGGGATGATTTGATAGCAGTATTTAAAATTATGAGGGGGACGGATAGAGTAAATGTGGATAGGCTTTTTCCATTGAGAGTGGGTGAGATTCCAACAAGAGGACATAGATTGAGATTGAAGGGGGAAAAGTATAGGGAAAACATGAGGGGGAATTTCTTCACTCAGAGGGTGGTAGGAGTGTAATATGAGCTTCTGACCAAAGTGGTAGATGGGGGCTCAATTTTAATATTTAAGGAAAAGTTGAATGGACAAGAGATGTATGGAAAGTTATGGGCTGGGTGTGGGTCAATGGGACTAGGTGAGAGAAGGTGTTCGGCATGGACTAGAAGGGCTGAACTGGCTTGTTTCTGTGGTGTAATTGTTATATGGTTTATATCCTCAAAAATCTTCGATAAATCTCATGAGGTTTGACTCACAGTAAAATCCTCCTTTTACAGTATAAGAACAAAAACTTCTGCCACTGACATAAGTTACCTTTAACTTAACCTGCCTTCTTAAAGTTTAAATTCAAACAAAACATTACAGCTTAAATGATGATGATGCCATTGTGAGAAAAAAATTGTATTTTATTTATTTATTAATCTCCAGTCTCAATATTTAATATAATCATTATTAACAATTAGAAAAGTTATGTCTATAAATATCTGCAAACACTTTTTCTATTAAAAATTCCTGTGAAATGATTTAAATGAAAGCAGCCTATGTAGACGTCACACTGAAGCTAACACTCTCACCAGAAGAAAGTTTTCAGTGGCAGTATTGGTGGGAAGCTATAATTAATTGTATCATGATGGAATCATATGTGCAGTTGTCGCTATAAAATGTTGACATATGAATTTATAATGGAAATAGAAAACATGACATAAATACGATTTTGAAAAGATTTGCCTCCTTATCTCTATTTTATGAATTTTATCTCTACTCCCAACAGTCCAAGTCTACACATTATCTTGACTCTAAATTGAATTCAAAAGTAGATTATCTTGTAATATATTAAAATCATAAATCTGAATGCAATTCTTGTTAACATTTCAACTTCAAGTCCCTCTGCCCCTAATTATAATTTTCAGCCTTTCATACAAAAATTGCACCTGACTGCCAGCAATGCCATTATAACTTCTCTGAGGAAGGGATTTCTATTATATATGGAGAAACAGAAACAATAAAAAATATAGAATTGATTCAACATTCAGCTTTAAAATGGGTGCTGTTTAATACCTCTGATGCTGGTGCATGTACCTCCGGCCTCTGAATCCAAGAATACATTTGCGCTTAAATCTCAGGGGCAATATAATGAAAGATTCATATATATTCTCACAAACATTTAGTGTTGATAACAAAAAAAATCAGCATTCTATTATAAAGGAATCAGAATCAGAATTTATTTTATGAATATGTCAAGAAATTTGTTATTTTGTGGCAGCATTATAGTGCAAATACTGGTATTAAATTTCAAAATAAATAAATGAGTGCAAATGAAGAGAAAGTGAGGTCATGTCTGTGGTTCATTGTCCGTTCAGAAATCTGATGGTGGAGGGGAATAAGCTGTCCTTGTGCCACTGGGTGTTCGTCTTCAGGCTCCTGTACCTCCTTCCTGATGGTAGCAGTGTGAAGAGGGCATGGTGTGGGTGATAATGATAGATGCTGGTTTTTTAAGACACTGCCTCTTGCAGATCTTCTTGATGGAGTGAAGACTGATGCCCAGTTCACAACTCTGTAGTTTTTTTCTGTCCTGTGCATTGGCATCTCCATTCCAGGCAGTGATGCAACCAGTCAGAATGCTCTCCACGGTACATCTATAAAAAATTTGCAAGGCTCTTTGATGACTCACCAAATCGCCTCAAACTCCTCATGAAGTATAGCTGCTAGTGAGCCCTCTTCGTGATTACACTGACATGGAGGCCTCAAGACAGATCTTCAGAGATAGTAACACTCAAGGATTTGAACACTTTCCACTGCTGACCCCTCGATGAAGACTGGTTCATGCTCTCCTGAGTTCCCCTCCTGAAGTCCACAAGCAGCTCTTTAGTTTTGCTAACATTGAGTGCCGGATTATTGTTGTAACACCACTCAACTAGCTGATCTATCTTCCTCACTGCTGTCTGTGATTCTGTCAATGATCATGGAGCCATTGGCAATTTATAGACAGAATTTGAATTGTTCCTAGCCAGTTATGGGTGTAAAGCTAGTAGAGTAGTGGGCTAAGCACACGTCCTTGAGGTGCGACTGTGTTGATCATTAGCGTGCAGGAGACTTTGTTTCCAATTCATACTATGACCTTCTGATGAGGAAGTCAAGGATCCAGTTGCAGAAGGGGTTGCAGAGGCTGGGGATTTGGAGCTTGTTGACCAGCACTGAGGGTGTGATGGTGTTGAAAACAGAGCTGTGATCGATGAAGAGTAGCCTGATATTCGTGTTGCTGTTGTCTAAGTGATCCAGAGTTGAATGCAAAGGCAGTGATATTGCATCTGCTGTGGAATGATTGTGATGGAGGGTGAATTGCAGTGGGTCCAGATCTTTATTTAGGTACAAGTTGATTCTGGACATGACCAACCTCTCAAATAATTTAATTACAGTAAATGGGAGTGCTACTGGGCGATCGTCATCGAGACAGCTCACTCTGCTCTTCTTGGCCACTGACATGATTTAATGCCCCTTTGAAGCAGGTATAAACCTTTGACTGAACCAATGAGAGATTGAAAATGTCCATGAACACTCCAGCTAATTGCTTGACGCGTATTTTCAGTACCCTTACAGGTATGCCATCAGGGTTCGAAGTCTTGTGAGGGTTCACCCTCTTGAAGGATGTTCTGACATTTGCCTCAGAGTCAGCTATCACAGGGTTGTCATCTCCTGCAGGGATTCTCATAGTTACCGTTGAGTTCTTTTCAAAGGGAGCATAAAAAGTGTTCAGCTCATCGGATAGTGAAGCATCACAGCCATTTATGGTGATTACGGTGAGCTAATTAATGAACATACATGAAATTGTTCCATACTCGATACAGTGCATGAAAATAAAGCATAATTGCAAAACAAATTTTAGATATATATCAAGAAAAAAAATCACAAATTGTAAAAAAAAATGAAGATGTACTGATGTACTTGTTTTCCCAAAGAATGTGGCTAAGCCCATTATGTCTAGTTTTTATATTTGCAATATAATCATGGTTGTATGTAGGGATGAGGTATAATTTGTATGTCATGATGGCAAAGACAAATTAAAGAAAGGAAAAGGGCTTCCATATAATCACACTATTCCTATGATGAACAGGTAACCTTGTATCTTACCATGATGAAGAGAGCTTCTGCAGAAAACACTTCAACACTTCTGATAAATTGCTTGGAGTAGAAGGGAACATAAAATGCTCCATATCGTTCGAATATTCTTTATTTGCTCGGCACAAATGTATCCCTACACAGCCACAAAACATTACGCAAAAGTATGCACTTACAATGTAAGATCTTTTCTCATCATTTGCCTCCAGATTGATGATATAAGACATTCTCAATGGTGACCATGGCAGATTTAAGTAAAACTCTTGTTTTCTTTTCACCTCACATAACAGAAATATTTTTAATGGTTTTTTTTGTACTTAATAGGAGAGAAATAGGGAAGAAACCTTAACTGTTTCATAGGGAAGGGGGCTCATTAACTTTGAGCAGAGTCTTTGGAGTAGGGGGGGATAGCTGATAAAGATTGAGAATGGTTGCACTAGAGTACTAAAAGCCATTAACCAAACTTCATTCACTGCCTCAAGTGCATAGAATGTGGAGAAACTTAATGGTATTGACTGGGCAGAGTGGCTATTGATGATGAAAGGGTATCAATGGTTGGTTGACAATGGGCCAAATAATGTAATGTAGACAGTGTGGCAGCACAGCATTCTGCTCTTAGGTTGCAATGTAGATATAGAGTTCGGTGGTACATTTCTACATGGAAGCCACAATAGAACCAGTCCTAAAAGGAAGAGTCATTTACTTTAGTGTATAATTTAGTTGTGTAAAAATGTCCAAGACAAATATCTGTGTGTCATAGGTTGCATTGTAACCAACCATTCATCATTGTTCTTATGATAACATCACCTGTGTTTTATCAGATGTAAAAGGGCGGACAACCCCTCTCTTAGGGGCATCTAGTAAACGCATGCCATGAAGCGCAGAAAGGGCATCCCTTACATCGAAGCTTAGTCTAGCCATTCACTGCAATAGAACTTCACCCAGCCGTCTTGGACTTCACCATGCCACTGGATCCAGGAGGGGATATCGAGAGAGTGGGTCTGATCCTGTGCAACCTCTTACTCACTTAAAATCCATTCACACATTTGCTGTTCTTTTCTGAGGAGTAGGCCATACATCAAACCCCACAAACTGACTGAAAGGAACCATCATCATCTTATGGGATGGATAGAAGTTATCCATGTGATTCCATAGTGTACTGGTTATCATGTCTGCTTTACATGCAGAAGGTCCTGGGTTTGGGCCACAGTGGGACCAGCTGTAATTTTTAGAGGCTCTGAGCACTGGTCTTTTAAATCAGGGATTGTGAATTTGTTCCTCACTGGGACCTCATTTCGGTGAGGGGTGCTTGACAAAGAGGCAACTCTCTGTCTTCATTACAGTAGACAAATTTCATGTATGTTACATTCTAAATATAGTATTATGTGACAATAATGGAACCTTTACCTTTTACCTTTAAGAATAAGATCAGATATAGTCAAATACCATCACATACCTCAGATTAAATGGCACCAATTATTATGTCAGGATCAATGTCAATGAAAGTCCGACTCTTTCCATAATAGGTAGCCTGTCTGCCATTTATGTACTTAGGGCACATGCTGAATACCTTCTACTATATTTTGTAGTATGCCTGTCCCGCATCGGACTGGTCAGCCACAAACGAGCCTGCAGCTGACGTGGACTTTTTACCCCCTCCATAAATCTTCGTCCGCGAAGCCAAGCCAAAGAAGAAGAAGATTTTGTAGTGTTGTTTCAAGTGAATATAAGCTGTCAGTTTTCAAAAGGCATACAAAAAGAGTTACTCTTGAGGTGTCCCCAGTGTACAGATTGAAAGGATCTGGCCCTTAAATTTAAAGACACAGATCATCTTTGTGGCACATGGCTGACTGCCCCATAGGTTTTCAATAACAAGATGTCACATCTCAATCTATTCACTGCAGCCTCCTTTTCCAGTCCATCATGCTTATATGACTAAATGCATTGACACCAAACTTTAAATGGAGGTGTATAGGTAAGAGAATTAAGAAAGGTGTGGAGGTGTGTAGGTAAGAGAATTAGTGCCATTATTGCCACTGTTCATATCATGAATTTCCTAGCATCCTTGCAGCTTTGAATATGTGGATACATGTTACTGTGAAACTTAAGCCTTTCTATTTGATCTCTTGTCTTCCTTCTGCCAGGTCTGCCCTATTTTTCCTCTTCCCTCCTCCCATTGCTGGTTACTCCCTTCTCCCCTCATTTATTTTCTCATTTTCCTGTGGTCTCCAACACTGTACTCATAGAATCATTATGTAACAGCTGTAGGCCATTTGGTCTGTCAAATCTATGCCTATTCTTAATAGAAGAATTTAACTAGTCCCCAAACAATGCATGTTAACCTTTCACAATTGCCTAATTGTGTTTTGAAGGGCATTATTGATACTGTTTTCAGGGGCGCAGGGCAATATATCCAAATTACATGCTGAATGAAGAGTAGAGTAGCGGTTCATGTGGTCAAAGGCTATGTATTCTTGATTCTAACGACTAACCCTTTCTACTTTTCCCCAAGGCTTTGTATCTGTTTCTCCTTGTCCTTGAAACATCTGAATATAGGAACATCTTCCTTCTGTTTACTCTCTCTGAACCAATCAAATCATTTATCAATCATCATCAATGAGAACAACTCTCCTCTTTGCGAATAAATTTATAGCAGAAGTCCCTGAAAGTATTCCAGCAATGTTTTATGCTTCTTGTTAATACAGTATCTTCACATCCTCCTGAAATGGGATATACAGAACTGAATGCAAGCTCTATTGTGCAGATCCAACAAAACACCTCTAACTTTGTACTCCAGGATTCTATGTGCTTTATTGATCTCTGAATATAGCTGGCCCCATTCAAGCATTGATGGTCCCTCTATCCCTTCACCACCTCGAACCATTTCCGCCAATGAGTACCACTACAAACTTCTGTGGTGAATTTGATCTGCCCCAAGAACCTAACCATATAGCCAAGGTCTTGCAGTTTATTGCTACTGTATTCATTGTTTCCCATCCATTGTTTGAACATTTTGGAAATTTTACCCTGTGCACCCATACCCAAATCATAAATATATGTCAATAAAAACAATGATCCATGTACCAAGCCCCGGAACAATATTGGGTAGTTTGAAAACTACTAAACCCTGTTTTATATCTTTCAACCATTTTTCTCTCTTCTTACTATGACTGTTGGGTCTGAGCCTTGTGAGGAATTTTATCAAGCATCCCCCTGGAGTCTATTAAGATGATGCTGATAATATTTCCTTCCTTCAACAAGAGTTCAGCTGTTAGGCAAACGATATTCGCCTTCAACAGATCCACATTGGCTCTGCTATATCAGTTCAGTTCAGTTCAAGATTGTATGTCAACTAATTGCACCAGTACAACCAAATCACAATGTAGAAGAGTGCAAAACATGCTTACAGACATTATACACATACAGACAAATGATATGTATACACATATTTAAATATATAATATTACTAGATAGTAAAGTTACAAAGATTTGTTTTAGCACTCATTCAGCATTTCATTGCCTGTGGGGAGAAGTTGTTCCTCAGCCTGGTGGTTCTGGCTTGGCATTTCTGTATCTTTTTTGGAAGATGTTGCAGGCATGGTGGTAAAGGACCAATTTGATTTTGTGAGCCATCTTTAAATCCCATCAATGGGGGGAGGGTGGGGGGTGGAGATCGAACCCAGTGATCCTCTCTTCTGCTTTTATGGTCCCATGGATTGACATTCAATCTGATGCTGTGATGTAGCTGGCCAAGATGCTCTCAATAGAGATCCTGTAGAAAGTTGACAGAATGGTGGCTGGTTGCCTTGCCTGCTTCAGCCTTCTAAGGAAGTGCAATTGTATTGTGCCTTCTTGACAAGTGAGGAGATGCGTGTCCAGGATAGATCACTTTTTAAGTGGACTCCAGTGAACTTGGTGCTCGCCACTCTCTCCACTCCCAAGCTGTTAATATGTAATGGAGGGTGGTCTTCCCTGGTCCTCCTGAAGTCCACAGTCATATCCTTCATCTTGTCCATGTTGAAACTCATTATTCTCACACCATTTTCATGAAATTTTCCACTTTTTTTTTGACTCATCATTGTTGCTGATGAGGCCACTGTCATCTTGCCACTACTGCTGTGTCATCTGCAAACTTTATGGCTCTGTTGGAGCTAGATCTGGCATTGCAGTAGTGGAGTAAGTTGCATGAACAGGAGTAGACTGAGCACACAGCTCTGAGGTGCGCCAGAGCTCAGTGTCATGGTGCTTGATATTCTGCTGCCGATCCAGATAGACTGCAGTCTTCCATTCAGACAGCTTCTCCACGAGCCTCTTGCTAAAGCTGAAGTCAATGAACAGCAGCCTGGCGTATGAGGCATCATTCTCCAGGTGGGTCAGGATGGAGAGGAGGGGCAAAGCAATAGCATCATCAGTGGAATGGTTCCATCTGTAGGCAAATTAAAATGGGTCCAGTGTCTCTTGAAGGTATGCTTTGATATATTACATCATCAGATGCTGGAAGCATTTCATAGGTTGCGGTCAGTGCCACTGTACATTGAGGCCTGTTGCTTTTGCCCTCTTTGGTACAAGAAGATGGTGACTGCTTTGAAACCTGCAGGGTCAATGGATTGCTGCAATGATGTGTTGAAGATCTCCAAAAAGACCTCTGTCAATTGGTCTGCCCACTCCATTTTGTGTGTTTACCCTGGATATAAAGTCAGCCTTTTGGGTGACATGGTTGGCGTAGCAGTTAGCACACACCTTTACAGCGCCAGTGATCAGAACTAGGCTTCAAATCCTGTGCTGTCTGTAAGGAGTTTGTACGTTCTCCCTGTGTCTGGGTGGGTATTCCTGGGGCTTCCGGTTTCCTCCCACCGTTCAAAACATTAATTTTTTTAAAAATAAAATTAAAAATGTCTTTTCTTTAACTTTTTGTTATAAAAAAAAATAACTTTTTTTTCTTTATTTCCCCCCCCCCCACCCCTCAAAACATTAATTGGGTGTAAATTAGGTGGCATGGACTTCTGGGGTGAAATGGCCTGCTTCTGTGCTGTATGTCTAAATTAAACTAAAATTTCAAGTGCTTTATCCCTGTTTCTAAAAACATTTCTAGGTTTCTTTCCAATGGCTATCAGGCTCTTGAACTACCTAATACTACATTAATAAACTACTTTTTCTTGCTCTAAATGTACCAGTAAATGTTTATTTATCTTTCTTTTAAATTTATTATCTTTTTCTGTACGAGTTATTTCATTTATAAAATTGTGGTTTTTAACAAAAAGTACCTGATTGGTTACAGCAAGAAAGAATTTTGGTGCTTATGTACATTATACTTAAGTATTTGACAATAAACTCGTCCTCATTATCATTGTCATTATCATGTGCTAATATAAAAGATTCTGTTGGATGTTGGCTGTCATTCTCTTATCATACCTTCTCTAATTTTTATTTTCCTTTTCACTTCCCCTCTCAGATTATCAGCCTGGTTACACTGGACAACAATTTTTTGCAAAAGGTTTCCTTGCTGGAAAAAAAGAGGATTATGATAGGGAACTTCAAGCTGAACAGAAAGATAATTTCAGATTTGCTGTATCACATAGGAAGTTGGAGAAACATGAAATTAACTTTGATTGAATTTAGCATATTTAATCGCATAATGATGCTGACGCACTGCATAAATTCAACTGACCTAAACATGTTTTGCTGCTGATATCCGTTTGTATTCGGCATCTGATGTCTCTTGTGTCAGTGTCCAACAATAGTCGGCCAGCATTGACGGATTCCAATTGCTCTGATACTGTTTTTCCATGGTTGTAATGTCCTGATGAGACCTTTCACCATGTTTGTCACTATCTGCACCAAGATCAGCAGAGAATAAGTCCAAGAGTAAATGCAGAAAATGAATTTTTACTGGAATGTTGCACTCATAGCATTCAAGTCAACAAGGAGATATATGACAGGAAATCACAAAATAAGTTATATCTAAAAAATTATATGTCATAAGAAAATTTTAAGGTGATTTTCATGATCAGCAGCCCCAAATCCATAAAATGCACCCAAAAAGTGTTCAGGAAACAAAATCTTCGTTGTCCAGTGTTACCAATGGAGTTGTTTACCTGGTGTGTACCACATGGACTCTAATTCCTTCATCCTCCTCTCCACCTTCTTTGTCATTCTGAAAGCTTTGGCTTTGCTTCCCTTACCTTTCTTGCTTGAGGGAACATATCTACCCTCTGACTGAAATATCTGCAATGTAATGTCTTGGTTATTCTGTTATATACCAATATTTGACTTCACTTTATCCTAGCCAAATTCCTATCCCACTGAGATTAGCCCTCTGCTTTGAAGTACCTTCCATCTCTAGCCCCTCCTCCAACTTGCACCATCTTCTTTCCGATCCTATTCAGAAGTACGTTGAGGTGTTAACAAAAATAAAATCCCATAGTCTAGATCATCTGCCAATCCAGCACCACTAAAACCACAAAGCTGCCTAATGTTTACAGATAATTAAGGTTTTACCTAAATTCAATGAAAAGGTTAAAAAAAAATTGCAGGTGAATTGTGGACAGGGCAGATAAAATCACATAAAAATAATATCCATTTATACTAAAATGGCAATTTTTAAAATTCAGTAGAAATGTTCATTTATCGGGGGAGGACAGTTTAAACAACATGCAAACCTTCTACATTTTATCATGTCTTGCATTTTCTTTTACTATCTCTTTGTGTCAGTGCACATCTCACAGTGAACAACAGTTCACCTCTCCGATCCAAGGGTGTCAATTGGTTGATTCTCAGGATTTGCTGCAGGTTCGGAGCCTGCAATTGGTTGTATAGAAGTTAAGCTGTGGAAGCAGCCAAGGGAAGTCAGTGACCCAGAGAAATGATCAGTGAAGACCAGGGTTATGCAGCTCGAGGTTTAATATCACAGAATACATAATTTCTGCAATATTTCAATTCAAGTCAGGCCCTTAATCATATTGTTTATCTGTCTTCAATGCACATGGTAATCAAGGGTACTTTTGCTGCATATGTTAATCATCAGTGCCAAATAGTATTTTCTCTCCAAAAAGTTATTTTTCGATTTCTGCTGGACAGATGCGATGAATAACTAGGTTACAGAGCTTATGTCGAGAAATTGGCTACAAAGTTGATCGTATTCTTAAGGAGATTGGAAGAAACAGGGTTATGTGGCTGTGGAAAATGTTTCAAGTTCAAATCTGGCATTGGAAGGCTCACTCTGCATACTGTTGCTAATTAATGAAACATTATCCAGCACGCAGACCTTCATACCAGAGCACAAGATGTCCTGTGAGTGTAGACACAACTGCTCAGTCTACATACTCCAAATGCCACATATTTTCTTCACAGTCATAGCATCCACAACAACCTTTCATAATTCAAACTGGTGTTGACACAAACTTTTGAGTAATACTAATTGAGATATATTTATATATATATTGATATCCAAAGGTCAATCCTCAGACACACAAGGGTATACTACAATTATTTGCTGAAAATATTTGGTAATGGGCAACTATTTTTGGAAAATAATTATAGGGAAAATATTCAGTTGTGACAAATAACTGTGGTATTCTGCCTCATGATTCTGATTAGCTTTTGGTTCACTCTTTCTCCATCCTTAATTGTCCTCATTAAGAGTTAACTGTGATGTTTCTTCTATTACAATAAAGAAACGGGTTCTTTTTAAAACAACTAGATTTATTAACTAAGCAAACAACTCGAAGGACAGAACATACACATGTCAGACCTCATGTGGAGGCATCCATCTTGAATCTACCCAAGATCCAATAGCATTCCCAAGATGCAACATTCCCAGATTCTACACACTCTGTCTGACACCTCCTGGTGGTGGCACTCTATCACTACATCCCCTTTTCTTGAGATGTTTAATCAAACATGACACATCAATACAGTATTCTTTCAATTTTAAGTTCAACACAAACGTAACTCTGTAATATGAGCAGAACAAACTTTTAAATGTGCAGTTCTTTTTCTTTTATAGATTCAGTCTGTCAGGTGCTTTGACAACTCGTGTGGTTCTTCTTAGCACAAGTACTTGTGTCAGCTCTGAAGGTGCTTGTGTTGGCTCTGATGGCCACTACTGTCTAGCACGGGTGGTATTTCCACTGTTTTTGTGCAGGCAGAATCCTCTGCATTTATCTATTCCTGCAGTATCTCTGGCATTTTCAGAATTCTCCTTCAATTCCTCCTCAGTATTTGATCTTCCTCTCTTCTGACAGTGTAGGACCTTGCATTTACTTCTCCCAGGACAATAGTCTTTTTATCCCAAGTTTTGGAATCTCTGAGTCTCACTGTGTCACATTGTGTCAGTGGCCCTAAGCTTCTTGCTGACTTGTCATGGTTTGCCTTTTGTTTCCATTCAACATCTCAGTTTTTGTTTGGGTCGGCAGAATAGGGAAATGTGGTGCGTAGTGACATGCCAATAGAGCTAGATACAGATCTGAGCCACTGTCAAGTGCTTTCTTGAGCAACTGTTCATCTCTGTGAACTCCTTTCTCTGTTTTGCTATTTGACTGTGGATGCAAGGACTTGAAGTCACATGTCGGAAATCATACTCTTCTGCAAAATTCTGGACTCCTCTACAACTGAAGCATGGTCCATTGTCACTGTAGACAATTTGAGGAATTCTGTGTCTTGCAAAGATCGATTTCATATATTGGATCACACATGCAGCAGACTTGCTTGGAAGCAATGCAATCTCTGGATAGTTCAATAGATAATCAATAACCAGCAAATAATACTTACCATCCACATGGAAGAGATCAGTCCCAACTTTCTGCCATGGTTCTGCCGGTAAATCATTATCAGGGGTTCCTTTGAAGTCCATTTTATAGCATTAGGAGTTTTTAAACTCTCCATATTGTCACTGCTGATGTCGACTGTAACTCACTATGCACAATAGAACTTGGTTGTTTCTTCCACTCCTGGTACCATGTGATATTTTTTATGTTACAATAAAGAAAGAGGTTCTTTTTAAAACAACAATATTTATTAACTAAACAAACAGCATAAAGGACAGAACAAACACACACCAGACCTCATGTGGAGGCATCCATCTTGAATCTACTCAAGATGAAACAGCATTCCCAAGATACAACATTCCCCAGTTACTACACACTCTGTTTCTGACTCCTCCTGGTGGTAGGACTCTATCACTACATTAATCTTATCCCAAGTCTGGAGCCAACAGACTAGGTTAGTAAGGAAGAATTCCTTCTTTGAAGGATATTAGTACATTAATTAACTAGATAGAATTTCACAACATCTTGGAAGTCAGTTACTGATGTGAACTTTGTTTTAAATTCCAGATTTTATAATTACTTGAATTTAAATTTCCCAAACTCTAATTTGAACTCATGTCTCCAAGACATTCTTCTGCCAGTACAGAAACTTAACCACTGAAGACCCTGCTTACCATAGGCCCTGTTTACCAAAGAGAATTCTGCAGAGCCACCAGGGTTTTTTTTACTCCAAGGAGCGAAACTTTTTGTTCTTATTTTAATCCGACACACAGATTTGCTGAGTCATGAAGGTTTAATGTTCCATGCAGAATCAGTCATGGAATATTAGGTGGTGTAGATGGTAACTACAAGGTCCCATTAATACAGATCATTAATCAAGGACAAGTTTCTCAAACTTCCTGACTGCACACTCAAGTTGAAGACTATTGGTCATCTGCAAATGTCATTTGTTATGACCTCTCTGGGAGTTATATAAGGGGAGGATTGCAAAACATTACCGAAAACTAGTAGCCTGTGCTCACATAGAATAATGGTAACTTTGAGGAAAAGTTTTTTAAAAACTCCAGATGCTGGCAATCTGGAATAAAACCTAAAAATTAGATACATTCAGCATGTCAGACCATGTCAGAGGAAAGCAAAACAGAATTAGTGTTTCAGAACCTTGACCCTCCATCATAACTGGGAACAAAAACCAAATTATTTGCAGAGCTGATCATGAGTGGTGGCAGAAACTTGGTCTCCTGGTGGGAGACAGTTGGCTCACAAACCACTGCTACACTCCGCTTCTCTGCACATGAAAATGGAATTTGCTCTTCCCATAAAATTCAATCCCAAGCTACCAAGACTATGTTCAGTTTGTTTGATTATGAATTGTTTCTTTTATTGTGCTTGCTAGGAAAACAATCCCATAAATGGAAATCCAGAATTTGTTGATGAATGGGCAGAAATCCAGAAGAGTCATGAAATTCAGAAGGAACTGAAGAAAGTGGGTTCTTCAGATGTTTATCTAAAATGTTCAGGAAGAATATCAGTGTCTTTCATGGAGACCTTGCCAAGGCAGAAACAATTTTATTCAGTATTGGGCAATAGTTTTCAAATGGAATTAACTAGAGACTGACATTGTTATCTTCCTTTCATGTTTTGCTTCAAGCACACCTTCCTCAATTTCATGCTAAGATGCCTTTTGGAAGCAGTCACATTCTCCACTCAGACTGCTTCTCATTATGGGATTTCGTCCCATAATCAGATATCACGTGAGAGTCTCGTTCAGAAAGTCACGAGGCATGAGATCCATGAAGTTTTGGCTGTGTGGGTTCAGAATTGGCTTGCCTGTAGAAGGGCAGTAGTGGACAGAAAATATACTGCCTGGAGCTAATTAACTAATGGAGTTCCACAGGGATCTCATCTGGGACCCTTGATCGTTGTGATTTTTACAAATGACCTAGATGAAGAAGTGAAATGATGGATCAGTAAGTTTGTGGATGATTCAAAGGTTGGAGGAGTTGAGGATAGTGCTGAGTGGTGTCATAGGTTACAAAAGGATATAGACAGAATGCAGAGTTGGGCGGAAAAGTGGCAGATGGAGTTCCATCTAGGTAAGTGTGAGTTGATGTATTTTGCAAGGTCAAAACTGAGGGCTGACTTCAGAGTTCATGGTCAAATGCTTAGCAGTGTGGACTTTGGGGTCGAAATCCATATAACTCTCAAGGTTGACATGCAGGTTGATAGGATAGATAAAAAGGCCTAAGGGATACTGGCTTCTCATAAGTCAGGGGATTGAGTTCAGAAGTCTCTACAAATCTCTGATGAGACCACACTTTGAATATTGTGCTCAGTTCTGGTCATCTCATTATGGGAAGGATGTAAAAGCTATAGAGAGGGTGTAGAGGAGATTTACCAGGCTGTTGCCTGGATTGGAAAATAAATCTTATGAGGCAAGAGGGCTTGGGTTTTTCTCTCCAGAGCATAGAAAGATGAGAGATGATGTAACAGAGGTCGACAAGATTCTGAGAGGCAGAGATAAGGTAGAAAGCCAATGCCTTTTTCCCAGGGTGGGCATAGCAAACACCAGAGGGACATATGTACAATGTGAAGGGAGGAAAGTTTAGGGGAGACATCAGGGGTAAGTTTTTTTACACAGAGAGTGTGGGTGCCTGGGATGTATTGCCAGGGGTGGTGGTGGAAGCTGAAAGATTAGGGGTACTTAAATGTCTCTTAGACAGGCACATGGGTGAAAGAAAACTAAAGGGTTACAAGTAGGAAGGATTTCATTTTTATAATGTAGGAATATATGGGCCAATGGGCCTGTACTGTGCTCTAGTGTTCTATGTTTTATATTCTATGTATTATGAAATGGAACCAGGAGAAGACCTCTTGGCTTCTCATTTCTCATCATGACTGACCTTTTACCTTGGTGCTATTTTCATGTATTAAACCTATGTCCCTCAATTCCATTAATATCTAAAAATCTACTAGTCTCAGTGACTGAGGGTCCACAGTCCTCCATGTATCCAAATCCTGTTGCAGTATCGGTGATATGCATCCAAGGACAACTGGGTGCCTTTGATCACTTTTCCACCTCACACATTTTAAAAATGCTCCTCTTTTCTCTTGTTTATTTTCTATCAAGGGAAGTCGCCCACATTTTTCGTATTATGTTCTATCTGCCATGGCCTTGTCTCTTCACATAGCCTGGAATATTTCACCCTGAAACCTGTCTGTGAACCCCTCATAATCCACAATAGCATTCAACTCAGTATTATTAGCAAACTTGACTTACTACATTATGTCACCTGTGAACAAAAGGTCCCCAGCAAAAATGCACCAATGCAAATGGAATGCCATTAGTCAAACTCAAAATAACTCCATTATTCGTATTCTCCATTGTCTCCATTAAGATCCCTCAGTTCCATCCTGCAAATTACCTCAATCCAGATTTGTTCAGTGATATCTTGTGTGAAATCTTACCAAAAACCTTATAAAAAATCCAAATACACATATCCACTGGGTCCACTAATTCCTTTCTGCTGATTACAACTTCTGAGATCTTTAACAGATTTGTCAGCCATGATTATCCTTTCATAAATCCATGTGGACTTAATCCAATCCTATGATTATCTTCCAAGTGTTTTTCCATCATTTCCTTACTTATCAATTCTCGCATTGTTCCTATCCCAGATCTCAGTCTAATTGGTCTGGGCTCCCCATTTTCTCTGCCACCTTCACTAAAGAGTGAGCTTGTAGTTGCAACTTTCAATTCACTGGGAGCCATTCCAGAATCCATGAAGGATTTTGGAGGATAGTGATCTGTGCATCCAAATATTATTGTTACCTTTGTTAGATCCCTAGGATATGGGCAAAAATCCTGAAGATTTATCAGGATACTGATGCTTAGTTCTTTCTATTGCATTCTCCTGCCTGTCTATGAAAACAGATACACAATGTGTTTAATTTCTTTGGCTATTCTTTGTCTATTTTCATGCCTCAGTCTCCAAACTCACCTTAACTTTTATTAAATCTTTGGATATCTGGCTGGGTTACCCTGATATTTTAATTTCCATGTCTTTATGTGTGTTTTGGTCCTCTTTGCTGAATTCTAAATATTTTCCTATCCTTAGTTGGGCTACTTGTGGTAAAATCATCAGTTTCTTTTCTTGTTTCTTGTTGGCCGGTCAAAGCTCTTCATCAGTATCCCAATCTTGCAATTCTATTTCAGTTCTGATGAAGAGTTTTGGCTAACCTGCTGAGTATTTCCAGCATTTTGGTAATTTTTTAAATCAGATATCTAGTATGTGCGATGTTTCTTTGCCATTTGCTGATATTTTACCATTCTTGAAGAGGACAGCAGTTTCGCTCAGAATTTGCAACTTAAAACAGCACATTAAAAGGTTGTTGCGACAGAGTCCAAGAACCATTTTAATCAGGGACTGACGTTCCAAATTTCAAGCTCTTGGGAGCCCTGATTTCCATTTGCACATGTTTTGTGTGAACTATATACAATAGTCAAAGAAAAATAAACTCTTCCCTGGAGCCTCTCTCTTTCCCTATCCCTCTTCCTCCTTTCCTCCAGCTCCCCACCCCTTCCTTACCCTCTCCATTCAGAGAGCTCCCCCTTACCCTATAATTTCTCAGCCTTTTTCTCTTCTCCTCTTTCATCTGTATCAACAGTCCTTGCCTGTTGGACTGCACTCCTCACCCTGCCCCATTCCTCCCTCCTCTCCTCTCCTCCCCCCACCTTTTTATTCAGGTGTTTGCCTGCTTTTTGCTCATACCTCGACCAAGGGCTTAGGCCTGAATCGTTGGTTACCCTTTACTTCCTGTAGATGCTATGTTACCTGCTAAGCTTCTCGAGCACTTCTGTGTATTGCACTGTAGTGTTTGTTCAATTCTCAAAAGGAGAACATGAATAAAATGAATGAAAATAACATATTTAACCAAAACAAAATATGTAAAAGTAGGGCTCAAACATATCAGACTCCAACAATGGGAACGCAGTTCAATGACTTTGTTTAGTACAATGACATTAAAGGAACACAATAGGAGCAGTGAAACAACCTCATAATAGTTAAGGCTGAATTCCAGCATGTGCCCTAATCTGGAAGGAACAAAGATCACAAGGAGTGTTTGGAATTTATTACATCTGTAGAAGAGTCTTTCCAATGACCTTGCTTTGATCATTTTTTTAGGTTACGTATTGTACACTCTTGAATATAATGCCATGTTTTGTAATATATTTTCAATTAATTTCTTTCCTCAATGTAACTGTGACTTCCTGAGTGTAGAGAACAATTGAAATTACTGATAGTGGCAGTGGAAAGGATTTTGATGTGCTGCAAAACATGGGGTCAAATCTAATCATTTTGCTCCACCTGTACTTGATGGGAGGGAGCACATATTATTGAGAATATTTTTTTTATAGCTTGAAATTACTAAGTGTAATTGCCTCATGCTTCAGATCAGAATTTGCTGAAGTAGAATCCTGACAAAATGAACTTTATGCCTGTCCTTCCAAATCTGGTTAAACTTCCATGGTACAGATAACCAACAACCCATTCAGACCTGGTAATCCAAATGAGTTCCTTCCCCTCTAATCTCACTAACAATCCTGTTTCTCCTTTTTCCCACCTTTAAATACCATGATAGGAAGTTCCACATTCTCTCTATTTCAGTGTTAGAATGCTTGTTGTAAATTTCTGTGATTACAATGGTGACTACGTCCTGATATTTCCCCAAAGAGGAACCACCTTTTTCATATTGACCTTATCAAGCTGATCTGCTTTTGAACATTTTGGATGGATTCCAAGCAAATTCTCATCTCTGAATGGGGATCCATCTTGGAAAAGGAAAAATAGCCACGTGTAACAGTAGCCTGTGAAGCCACCCGTATTTTAGCAATTTTGGACTGGCACCTTCCTGCCCTTGCAGACCAATTGCAAAGATTAAAGTAACCACTTAATTTTCAAAAGTGATACATTCCTTCTCAGATGTAATCTTGGATGCTAGGATATAGAACAATGTTGTACAATAACTTCCTAGGTTGCAAAATACATTGAATTCCAGTTATTGGTGTGAGATTGGAATATTCTATATGCTGTGTATGCCATTATTCCAAATGGAACACCAATTATTTGCTATGGAAGAACTTCCCACCCAGTTCAACTCATGTTATATTGCTGCAATTTTATCCATGAAAAGCTCCTCACACAGTAAACCCCCACCCAGTATCTGACACCTATGGGGGATAAGTGAAATTTCCAGTTGCTTGAGATTGTGGGTCGCATGATTGGTGAATTAACTTCCAACTTGAAATGTTCATATTTTTTGCCTATTTACTTTCTGCGAGTTCTTTGCCATTTGCTTGAATTCCGGATTACAGGGATTTTACTGTCCATCCCTTTATTTTAGATGATTAATTGACATCGCCCTATTTGAAGAACTCTATACAGATCAATCAGAGGAGGAGGAACATCATACAAATGCATTGAACCTAAAGTTTAAAAAGTTGTCCTGATCAATATTATAAAATTGCCAATAACGGCAGGATTTTCCCCAAATATTGTTCCACTTTAAACTCTTGAATTTGCTAACAATGATTTAGTGCCACTTCACTGGTTATTTGTCATCTTCACCACTGCAGTGAATGGAAAGCATGAATTGACAAGAATTTACCTACAACTCCCATTGTAAAGTATCCTGAAAGTCCTTGTTTTAATGGTATACTATGTCATAACTTCTTTGGCTTGGCTTCGCGGACGAAGATTTATGGAGGGGGTAAAAAGTCCACGTCAGCTGCAGGCTCGTTTGTGGCTGACAAGTCCGATGCGGGACAGGCAGACACGATTGCAGCGGTTGCAGGGGAAAATTGGTTGGTTGGGGTTGGGTGTTGGGTTTTTCCTCCTTTGCCTTTTGTCAGTGAGGTGGGCTCTGCGGTCTTCTTCAAAGGAGGTTGCTGCCCGCCAAACTGTGAGGCGCCAAGATGCACGGTTTGAGGCGTTATCAGCCCACTGGCGGTGGTCAATGTGGCAGGCACCAAGAGATTTCTTTAGGCAGTCCTTGTACCTTTTCTTTGGTGCACCTCTGTCACGGTGGCCAGTGGAGAGCTCGCCATATAACAGGATCTTGGGAAGGCGATGGTCCTCCATTCTGGAGACGTGACCCATCCAGCGCAGCTGGATCTTCAGCAGCGTGGACTCGATGCTGTCGGCCTCTGCCATCTCGAGTACTTCGACGTTAGGGATGTAAGCGCTCCAATGGATGTTGAGGATGGAGCGGAGACAACGCTGGTGGAAGCGTTCTAGGAGCCGTAGGTGGTGCCGGTAGAGGACCCATGATTCGGAGCCGAACAGGAGTGTGGGTATGACAACGGCTCTGTATACGCTTATCTTTGTGAGGTTTTTCAGTTGGTTGTTTTTCCAGACTCTTTTGTGTATTCTTCCAAAGGCGCTATTTGCCTTGGCGAGTCTGTTGTCTATCTCATTGTCGATCCTTGCATCTGATGAAATGGTGCAGCCGAGATAGGTAAACTGGTTGACCGTTTTGAGTTTTGTGTGCCCGATGGAGATGTGGGGGGGCTGGTAATCATGGTGGGGAGCTGGCTGATGGAGGACCTCAGTTTTCTTCAGGCTGACTTCCAGGCCAAACTTGTCATAACTTACTGTTTGGCAGAATATGTGATCCTGAGTATGTATTATTGTTCCCATGAATATTTTAAAATAAGGTATATTAACTTTTGGAATTAAAGAGAGATATAGTGCCAAAACCGGCCTTTAAATCCAATGAGTCTGTGTGAACCATCAATCAACCCATTTATACTGATCCTACTTAAATACCATTCTGCCTGTATTCTTTCAATTCCCCGTAGATTCTCCCAACCACCTTAGAATGAGAAGCAAATGTGAGTAGTCAATTAATCTGAGAATATACATTTTAAAATATTGACATGGAGAAAGAAACCAACTGCATTCCATTCTTTTGTTTTTGATTCAACAAGGTCAGGGTTGATAAGGAACATTATTTGGCAAAACCATTGGGTAAGGGATATGACCCTGATTAATGAATCCCAAAAGAATTCTAAGAAACACGTACAATTACTTATATGGAGTGGTCTGCTCAAATGTTCTGGAAAACTGGAAGTTTTATTTGTAAATATATGCGACTTATTAGCCACGAGGTAGACTCTCTTGGTGTGAGACCAGTTGCTTGTAGCAGTACTTCATGCTGTAATGAAGTTCTCATGCTTTGTAAAGTGATTAAATTTTTTTGCAGCTGTATTTGATATTGTTTTCAAGTAACCTCAGGTCCACTTTAACAAACCTACCGACCTGCACATCTTTGGGATGTGGAAGGAAACCAGAGTACCTCGAGGAAAAAAATAAAACAGAAAAGTCTGCAGACGCCGTGGTTGAAGTAAAAACACTGTTGGAGAAACTCAGCAGGTCAAACGGTGTCCTTTATAGATCCAAGAAAAAGATACATAACCAGCATTACGGGCTTGAACCCTACGTCAAGACACTCAGAGGATTATGGGGAATGTGCAAATTCCACACAGATGGTACCAGAAGTCAGGTCTGAACCCAGTCCCTGCCAATGTGAGGCAGTGGCTTGACTAGCTGCTCCTCTGTGCTGCCCTTGAACATTATATTTAATGTTTATTGATGATAGTTTCTACCTTAATCCTATATTTTAATAATTTTGACTTAGTAGTTCTATAATATTTTGAAGAGTTAATTCATAAAGGTGCTTCATGGTCATTGGGCATGCTGTCTGGAAATTCCTAAATGGGGGTTGCTTGCTCACTCAGCTTGATGACAACAGGTATCCACATAAGCTGACCCCCCCCACCCAGACCGCAGCAAGCATCAGAGAGAAGGTTGTTCAGTATTTGTAGGCAGCTTTCTTTGAGGTTGTGCCAATCATGTCCACCGACAATCCATGACCACAGGGTTATTAAGTGTTTATCCATAAATGTCAAAATCTATCATTTCTACACTTGTAAGCTGCAATCCCCTCATGATTGATGACTGCATGTGGAGAATGTCTGAGAATGCTCTTATTGTTCAATGAGGAGTACAACCACACAGAGGGCCACACATCTCAGGAGTCTCAGATTCTCTCTTCCATTTATATTACCTGTTGCAAAGGTATAGATTAAGTGGTTGGTATCAGAAAATGGATAGAGGTTGGAACTTGGCGTCCAAATCCACTGATCTCTCAAGGTTGCCGCACAGGTTGATAGGACAGTTAAGAAGGTCTATGGGATGCTGGGCTTCATTAGTTGGGGATTGAGTTTGAGGGTCGAGGGGCCATGTGCAACTCTAAAAATCTCTTGTGAGACTACACTTAGAATATTGTGTTCAGTTCTGAGAACCTCATTATAGGAAGGATGTGGAATCTATGAAGAGGATGCAGAGGAGATTTATCAGGACGTTGCCTAGATTGGAAAATAAATCTTATGAAGCAATGTTAGCAGAGCTAGGGCTCTGTTCAGCATTTAACACCATCATCCCCTCAAAACCGACGAGCAAACTCAAAGACCTGGGAGTTAACACTCCACTGTGTAATTGGATCATGGATTTCCTCACCTCCAGACCTCAATCAGCAAAGATAGACAAGAACTTCTACTCCACAACCTCCATCAGTACTGGAGCACCACAGGCCTGTGTGCTTAACCTCCTTCTCTACTCACTTTACACCTCTGACAGTGTAGCTCGGTACAACAATAACACCATTTACAAATATGATGATGATACCATGGAAGTGGTGAAGCCCTCCAAAAGGTAGTGGACACAGTCCAGGACATCACAAGCAAAAACCTCCCCACTATTGAGAACATCTATAGGGAACACTGCTGTCGGAGGGCATCAGCAATCATCAAAGACTCACAAGTCCCAGCACACGCTCTGTTCTCGCTGCTGCCATCAGGAAAGAGATATAGGCACCACAAGACTCACATCACCAGATTCAGGAACAGCTGCTACCACTTCACCAATAGAATCCTCAATGACAAAGTCAATGAGAGACTAATTTAAAGACTCTTACTTGTGCACTTTATTAATTTTCTTTGTCTCTCTGTATTGCACAGTCAGTTTGTTTACATTTGTTATCTGTTTACGGTTCTTTTATTTATTTACATGTTTACGCTGTGTACAGTTTATTTTTTGCACTACCAGTTAGTGGTAATTCTGCCTTGTCCGCAGGAAAAAGGAATCTCCGTTGTATATGATGTCACATATGTACTCTGACAATGAATCTGAAATCTTTTCTCTTTGGAGTGAAGAAGGATGAGAGGTGACTTAATAGAGGTCTACAAGATTATGAGAGGCATAGATAAGGTAAATAGCCAGTGCCTTTTTCCCAAGGCAGGAGTAGCAAACACCAAAGGACATCTGTATAATATGAAGGGAGGAAAGTTTAGGGGAGACATCAGGGGTAATTTTTTTTTACACAGACAGTTGTGGGTGCCCGGAATGCCTTGTTAGAGGTTGAAATATTTGGGGCATTTAAGAGTTTCTTAGACAGGCATATGGAGGAAAGGAAAATAGAGGGTTAGGAGGTAGGAATACATAGGTCAGCACAACATCAAGGGATGAAGGGCCTGTATTGTTCTATGAAAAGGTTCACTGCCTAAAATATGCCCCTGTGACATAACGTGTATTCCAATTACAGAAGTGGCAACAAAATAATGAAAGTGTTCATTTTGAGTGGGCATGTTCTTCCTTTTAAGATCAATCAGTTGATCTAACATAGGAATACAGAATGCCCACTTGAAATGAGCTTGCAGGGCTTCAGGCACTGGAAACTAAATGGTGTGAGCATAATAAGTGTTTGATTAAAACCTTTTCTTCATCTATTTTTCTTGGCGAACTTTAGATTTTTGCCAATCATGACTGACTACTGCGTCACAGCTGTAGAGAGTATATTTAAATCTAATCTCAGGTGCTGACTATGTGGAAACTGCATGTCCTCCCAATGACAATGTACATTTCCCCTGGATGTTCCAATTTCATCCCACATTCCAACAGCACTCCGAGAACCATAAGTCTATTCTGAATTTCCCAAAAGGAGCAAACTTATCAGAGCTGTCTGAAGAAAGACAAGGATTAGTGGATAGAAGCCAGAAATATGGAGATATATTCTGTTGTCTATCAATCGGAGCCAGTGCATTTGCATCCATAGATAAAAGTTCACCCTGATAAATGATTAATAGTGATTAAGGATTTTCATTGCAAAGAACACGGAAAGAGCAGACCTAATAACAGTGCTAAGGTATATGTGTCTCTGATTGATTGCATTGCTAGACATTTCTTATATTTTTAGTGGTACAGCATGGAAAATACTTGCCAAGGCAATCAAAAGCCACTGTTTGGCCAAGATGATATTACTGCATCTATTTCTGCACACTCTGATATGCTTACCTGGTAGTGAAACCAGAGAACCTCTTGTAAGTTTCTGGATTAGTGAAACGGCAAATTTAGTGCACTTTCAATGTCACTGGCAGACACCATTGCGTGTAGGCCTGGGGAGCCACCCAGAGTAATAATGAGGCATAGCCTGACACTTAGCTCCATTTACTTACTGGCAAATGACCTTGCACAAATAAAACTGGCAATGTTCAGAATCAACTGGACTTCAAACTATGTGTAATCAAACTATGTGTACTCAAGCTGTGGTCTAACTAGTGTTGTGTACAGTTACAACATAGCCTCCCCGCTCTTACACTCTGCACCTCAGCTAATAAAGGAAAACATCCTGCATGTCATATTATTTGCATTATTGACCTGTCCTGATACCTTCATATTCTACCAAGCCTTTGTTCCTCCACACCTTTCAAAATCCTTCATTTTATCGCGTCTTCCCTCACCTTATTAAACAACGCCAAGCAAATGATCCAATTTCTTCAGCAAAGAACAAACAGCCGGATGCTGCTCCACAGAATCTGCTGGACCTGCTGAGTTCCTGCAGCAATTAGTGGTTTGCTCCAGATTCCAGCATCTGCAGCCCCTGTATCTCCATTTGTTTTCTCGAGATTAAATTCTACTTTTGATCCATGTCTTTTTACAATCCCATGCCTGACCACTCAACTTTGGCATAATTTGCAAACTTCTTTATCTTGCACCTTACATTTAAGTCTCAATCACTAATAAATACAAAGAACAAACAGAAAGGTACTTATTAATTATCTCCATGAAAGATCACTAAAGCCACCCTCCCAACTGCAAAAAAAGAACAGTCAACCGTTATCTTTGGCTTTTTGCAACGGAGCCAAGTTTGGATCCATTTTGCTGCCCTACTTGGATGCCAAGGACATTTTTTTAACCAGTCCGCTATGTAAAATTTGTCATAAGACTTTGTCATAAGACTTGACAAGATCCATATCTCTGAATAACTTATCCTCATCCACCCTCATTTTTACTTCCTCATAAAATTAAATCTAGTCATTTAGTTATGACCTTCCAGTTGCAAATCCACGCTGACTGCTCTCAATTAATCTGTACCTATTGAAATGAAGGTTCATACTATGTCTCAGAATTGATTCTAATAATTTCGCCCATTCTTGAAATTAAACAAACTGGCCTGTCATTAAACAACAGTATAAAGTTAGCACTCCTCCAATCCTCTGGTATCACTCCTGTTGTTCAGGGAAGAATGGTCATTTGTGGAACTATATTTTTAATCAAATTTCTTAGTTAAAAGAAATACTTGTTTATTCTTCTAATCACAGAAATAAGACTGAATATGTGAAATAAAATTATCCAGATTTGATTTAATTGCTTAAGTGTTAAAACTGCTTTTAAAAATAACTGAACATAAATCAATGATTCTGTTCAATTTGCTAAAATATCTGCTGCTTACATTTCACACCATCATGACTTTAGTTTAAACTATAAACACAAGCCCTTAATTAAACTGCAGACCTTCTCTAATCATCATTGTCTCCAAGCAACAGAGGTCTCCTGTGCTACAACTTGACGTCACCTCGTACCATTTGAGCTTACACCTGAGTGGCTGAATTCTTATTACAATTCAAGGTCTGCAGTGAGCTGTGCATTCCATCATTACTCCATGGATACATATAAGAGAGGCTGTCACAACCCTATGCCTATCCATGACCCAGGACAGAACATTAGTTATGTGGATCTTAAGAAGATATATTATCTGCTGAAAGATCGAACAATTGTTACCATATTTAAATATAATTTGTTTTTAGTGGTGACATTGCAATGTAGAGTACATTTTGATATTACAGTAAATGCAAGAATACATTCAACATTTTAAGCATGCTTACAAGATCCTGAAATTCCTTTGACACGGGGTAATTTTTTACCAGTTTTGTCCATTTTTGAATAACAATTGAAACAATCCTTTATGTTGTTGCCACATTCACGCCTCGTTTCCCCCACCTCACCTCTTTTTAAGTAGCTGACTCATTTGGATAGAATAGCATGGATGTGGGATATCCTTCTGCTACTTCTCCCCCAGGGGTCTCCTTCGACACAAGAGCTTAGTCAGTGAATGCTGACATTCAGAGAACCAATTTAGATGACCTTCGCAAGGTCAGATACCTGGTGTAACTGAAAAATAAATGGAATTTACTGGAGCTGGAAGAAAGATGATGTACGTACATTATGAGACAATTATCAAGCATAATTGAATAGAAAACAAGCACATGATCTATTTTTGAACTTCATATTCTATTTTTTGCAACTTACTAGTTTTTAAATTACTGGTACACATTAAAAAATGCTTAGCTTGCTTTGCCTCATAGCCTTTACACGCACACACAGGGGGAATGAGTCATACATCATGCCACACTGCAGAGAATGATGAACTGCAGTATTAAAAGCAGGAACAGATTGAGACACATATGAACCACTTCCAGTGCTGTAATGATGGCGTTACCAAAAAAATGTAGGGATGACATTGCGTTGACAAAATTGAATAAATAATTAAATACATTAAACAAACAATAATCATTGCTTAATATGCAAAAATAGTCCATTTAAAGGAAAGACACAAAACAATGCAGCAAGAAAAAAGCAATTAAGAATAATGCAGATAGCTCTATCAATGGTTGGAGCTCAGTGAATTGAGGGGCCCCTGTTAATATTCTAAAACCCTTGGAGAACTTGAGTTCTTATTGATGAACATATCTGGGAAATGCACCTTCAACCTGCAGAGGTTCACTTTAGATGTAGAACAGAGGCATTTTATTTTACCTGGCCAGATCCAATGGGAAGTCTTTCATCAAAATACATTGGAGTAAATGCATCCCTTCACTTTGGTTGCAAATCAAAATTAACATGGAGGAAAGATCAAATACCCCTTCGTCACAATGGTAAAAATGAATAGTTGTAGCACAAATAAATGCTCATAGCTGCTTTCTTAATTCCCTTTCCCAACTTAGCCGAGGATCCTTGTATTAACAACCAAATGTATATCATTTGGAGGTCTTAGGATGCACACAACTGGGCCTGCTTTAACTTCAACCAGGGGAAAGGAAGACAATTGTTGTTATTCACCTTCAGAGCAACCAGAGACAAGAATGGAATAAAGGACATCAGAACTGTGGATAACAGATTGAGGGGAATATTTACATGAGGCAGTTCCCAAATTACAGGGTGTACAGATAGAGGCCTAGCTTTTTCAGATAGCTCAGAAAAGCAATGCTCTCCACTCTCATATCAACATGTCATATGACGTGACAAATCATAGCCATCTGGATACCCCTGGCAGAAGAGAGGATCTGTTGGCTACACACTTCAAAAGGAAAGCTAAGTACAGTAACAGGCAGAGGTCTCTTAAAGCTCCTTAAAACACTTTTCCACATTAGACGTATTATATAATTGCAACTTGTTAAAGCCTTTGCAGACAATCTTTAAATGTGTCTCTGCTTTGAGTGAACCTTTTCTCATCCAAATACTCAATTTCATTTTCATTTATAAATAGTTGAGTTCAGATAATGGCTGTTGTTATTGCATGGAGGCACAACATTCAGATGTGTAGATTTGAACAGGGTGTCTTGTTTGCAAATTGGATGATCTGCTGTGCCGATACTTTATCTGGGATTACAATGGCCCCACATGGAGCAACACTCTCGGAATTGTCTATTAATTGCAGTTAATTAGAGACAATGCACAAAATCACAGAAAAACAGTAAAGTTTTCCTGTTCAAGTTAAGAGATGATAATGTTCAGTAAATGTTTATTTATTTTCTGCAACAAAAGTGCCTTGCAAAGCTATGCACCAGTTCATCACCTTGATGCCATACACAACCAGTTATGTCAGTTATGTCATTGCATCAAACAGCAATTTGCTGAATATTATTTCCAAGAAAATGTATGCATGTTCATCTTTCCATTGACTCCTGAAAAGCTGCCTGAACATTTGGTATTGGAATGAACCCACTAAAATTTCCTCTGGGGTTCATATTTTGTCGTGTTCCTAATTTCTGATAGGTATCTTCTTTGGCTTGGCTTCGCGGACGAAGATTTATGGAGGGGGTAAAAAGTCCACGTCAGCTGCAGGCTCGTTTGTGGCTGACAAGTCCGATGCGGGACATGCAGACACGGTTGCAGCGGCTGCAGGGGAAAATTGGTTGGTTGGGGTTGGGTGTTGGGTTTTTCCTCCTTTGCCTTTTGTCAGTGAGGTGGGCTCTGCGGTCTTCTTCAAAGGAGGTTGCTGCCCGCCAAACTGTGAGGCGCCAAGATGCACGGTTTGAGGCGATATCAGCCCACTGGCGGTGGTAATTACATGGAGATGAAGGGTAAGAAAAATATTTTGAGAGGTGAAGTGCTGACTTAACCTGTTCAAACTAAATGTGATTGAGTTCTAGTTGAGTCTTAAAAGCAACGGGTTATATATAGTAGTGGTGAAGTAATTTTGGTGATGTTAGATTCATATTTTTTAAAAGTGGGAGACACACTCCAAACTCTACTGCCTCTCTGTTGCTTTATTTACCATATCAAATGGAGCTTGGATAAATGGATTAATGGGCATCAAGGGAAAACAATCTAATTCCTGGAGTCATATTTTATAAAGGAGGATGGTGTCGGTGAAAGAAGATAAGGATAGTAGTTCCTGAGGGCAGCAATGGTGCAGTCATTAGGCGCTTTCAAGCTGCCTTGCAATTTGCCCAGTTAGCAAGGCAGCTTGAAGGGTCTGACCTGGTCAGCATTGACCAAAGTCAACTGGATCCCAGCCCTACCTCAGAGGTAGTCAGAGAACCCAGTTAAATTTACCCAGGACGCGTCGACCGGTGGCTTGAACAGCAGTGGCCGACCTGGTTTTGTGCGTCACAGGAAAACACCTGGATGAAGTGGCCACTGCGATTGGGGGTAGAGAGGAGTCGCTGCCACGGGGGAGAGATGAAATAGGTTGCTGCCGCGGGGGGGGAGAGAAGAGGGGTCGCTGCTGTGAGGGGGGAGAGGAGAGGGGTCGCTGTCATAGAGGAGAAAGGAGAGAAGTCACTGCTGTGGGGGAGAGAGGAGAGGGCTCACTGCTGAGGGGGAGAGAGGAGGGGTCACTGCCATGGGGGAGAGAGGAGAGGGGTTGGGGGGTGACTGATGGTTGGTGGGTGGGGGGTGGGGGAGACTTACCGATAGTTTCCCTGATTGTGTGCCATGTCAATTAACGTGTCATCACCGGGTTGGTGATTTAATGGATCAATTCCCCCACAGTTTAAAAGGTGCTGGAACCACCTTTACCCCACTGGACACACCTGGGTCCCAGGAGGGATACCCAAGTGCTGCAGCTTAAAAGCATCTATTGTCACCTTGTTTCACTATGACCTTCCTCCATTAAAAGGTCAGAAATGGGGGTGTCAGCTGCTGATAACATGAAATTCAATTCCATTTGCAACTGCCCTACATGAACAGAAAACTGGCAAGTAATATTTGTTTCACAAATGGCCAGACAGTGACCACCACAAAAAGGCAGAGTTCTGGCAGGCTGCAACCAGGTCATCACTGTGGTCACAATGGTCCCAGTGACAGGGTGGGCGGGGGGGGGGGGGGGGGCGCAAAGGATCATGGGGATCCTTTCTTGGCAAATTCCACTAAAATCGGTAGGTTCAGCTCACTCACAGCTTCTGTGTGGTTTTTATTTCATTCGCTGGACAGCACACCGACCACAGAGTCTAATTATCCAGCCTTGTCATTCAATAACATTGGCGTCATTGAGCTCCCCACCATCAGCCAGTGGGGGTGGGAGGGAGTCACCATTTACCAGAAACTCGAGTGGATCAGCAGCCACATAAACGGCATGGTTAAATGAGCAAGTCAGAAGTGGATCTTGTAGCAAGTGACTTTCCCATATGAATCCAAAAGCCTTTCCACCACTTCTATAAAGTACAAATCAGGAACATGATGGCATGTCACTCATTCAAGTTCAAAGCTTACCATACAGAAATATGGGGTATTGACACCTAAATGCTCTCTCCTTCTTTCAGAGTTGATTCCCCATTACTTTCTCAAGGGCAATTAGCGATGGGCATTAAATGCTTGCCTTGTTCACCAATGCCCAGATGGCCAAACCTAGTGAATAAAAAAAGTCACTGGAAAAAAAGTGGTCATTCTGAAGATTACCTAACCCCTAACAGCCTAAGCACTATTATATTGCAGCAAATTAATTTACAATACCTAGTGCAGTTTCAATCAATCTTCATTTCAACAATACAGACTGTTCTTTGCTGTCAAGAACTGAAGCTTTGAACCACTGAAAAATTGCTGGAGGAGACAAATAGCGCTGCATTCCACCACCTAACCTGAAATGTACAGCTGATGATGCCGTCAGCCTGCAACCCATCTCTCCACTCACCCCTCTCCTTCCAAGGTAGGGGTGGTGGGTGGGAGCCGTCGGGGCAGCAGGAGCCATCAGGGCAGCGAGTGCCAGTGGGGCAGCAGGGACCGTCGGGACAGTGGGAGCCCTCAGCGAGGTCCAATGGGGCAGTGGGAGCCAACTGGGGGCAGTCGGTGCTGGCTGAGACAGCCACGAGGGCCGCTTCAGCCTTTGGGTCTGCTCTCTGTGGCTCAAAACGTGACAGAGTAATGGCTGTCTTCCCTACCAATAATCCCCCACACAGCTGGAACTGTTCCAGGAACTACAGAACGGTTCCAGCTGCTTAGGCGTTATGGGTAGGTAAAATGGCCATTGCTCTGCCGCGTATTGATGACGGCACTCCGTCACCAGTCGCCCCACGTCCATTGTCTCCGGAGGTCGCTACGAGATACCTCTGGATATGAATGGGATGCTGGAGCAGCCTTTTAGGGCTGCTGTCTGAAAGGTAAGTTTTAAGTTTTCGATCCGCTCTTGCAGGCAGCGGCCTGACATGAAATGGCCTTATATTTACAATTGCTCATACGTCAAACCTAAAAGAGTAGTTCAAGAATTTACAAAGCCATGATTTAGCTCTAGCTTGTTTGATGAAAATTAGTCTATGGCATGGTTTGTACCTAAATGTTTATGGTGCTAATAATCAGCACTGCAACATAAAGAAAAGATTCCATGGAAGAAATGATATGAATTTCAATCAAATCCTGTCAATAACAAGAAAACAACTTGTCTGATCTACAGTCACCAAGACAGAATTAGTGGAAATAATTAAAAAGTCAATTGATAATTTTAGTGATATTTAAAATGAAAATAATTAATGAGAGTTCAGGTTATCATTTGTTGTAATATAATTTTTTTATTATTAGTTTTTCAAATTCAAAAGGTTTTACCTACACTTAATTTAAGGCAATTATGGTTGGATTTTCTTTCATGTTTCTGGGCAAGGAAGAACAGCAAAAGAGTGAGGAGAGAGAGAATTCTGACAGTAGTGATTCCCATCATCCCAGCTCCCTGGACAAAACTGCACTTTCCATGCCCTTGCTGAGATTGTCAAAATCAAGTACCTTTACACGAATGGCTATTTGCCCTGCAGTACATTATCATAATGCTTTCACTTGAATGTGATATTCAAGAGATTGCTTCAGACTTGTCCAAGCATTGGAAGTACTGTTTTTAATCATGTGAATTGTCTTCTGTCTATTTGGTGGAAATCATTTCCTGTTTCCACTGATGCACCTGGTTAGTTGCCTCTGTGGGTTAAATATTCTCATTATAATGGTTAGAAATGAAATAAGCAATCTTTTGTGATTCACATGATTGCATACATGCTGCCACACATGTGGTCTTTAATCTCCTGCACTTCTTGACACTTGATAAGATTCCACATAGGAACAAAATATGTAATTACATGCTTAAACAAATGAACATTTTATCAGGCCTGATGTCAGCTCTGGAATGAACTGAAGTGGCAGAATTTGATTTGGAAGCTTTGACGATTTCTAGAGTGATGTATGAGGAGAAGATCTTTGTTTAAAATCTATTTGCCAGCATGTGGCTCAACCCTTACAACTGTAGTCTGTAGAAACATTGCTCCTGGTAATCATCACATCTTGTTCATTGTATGAAGGTACTTAAAAATGTTAATCTGAACAAGGGCAAGGTGAAATCTTCGCCACACCATTAAAATGGTGCATACATCATCACATTGTAGACATGGATCTGGAGAACTCTATATTTTGGTACGATTCTTGTGAACTTTCCAGGACCAATTGGACTCCAAAAGATCTGATGATTGATACTAAAATGTATCAGATAAAATCTACTCAAAACTGTATCCAACTGATGTATAAATTCTTCACTTTTATGTTTCAATACTCTTGAACTTTTTTTAAATTATGGGCCCACAAACAGAAATCCATTTGGCCTTTAATCTCAAAGTTACAGAACATTCTGGTTTATCTTTCACATGTTAGAGACGGCCTATATCATACTTCATCACAATTATCACAATCTGAAGCAGCTTTACACATTCACTTAATCTTTCTATAGTCTTGTACCATCTTAATCCTATTTACACAGGATTCTTCTTGCTAGTTTAATATTAATTGTAAACCACCTTCAAATTCAATTTTATAATCATCTCATTGTACAACCCTACGGAAAGTGTCCCTCCAGTACTTGTTGCAGCACAAAAGCACACAATTCACTGTACATAAAGATCACATAAATAATCAAAATAAATATATATAAATATTTGGGATGATTTTTACTGTACATCAGTTTCAGAGCCTGTGGGAAGAAACTATTCCCTAGCCTGGCAGTCCTGATTTTGATGTTCCTGTCCCTTCTTCTTGTGGGGTGAAGATACTGGGTACTGGATGGAAAGGGTCTTCTATAATTCCTTAAGCCCTATTTAGACAACTCTCCCAGTAAATGCCATCTATAGAAGAAAGGGAGACCGTAGAGTTCCTCTAGGCTGTTTTAAAGATCCTCTGTATAGCCTTCTGGTCTGATGCTTTGTAGCTACCATACCACACAATGATGCAGCCAGAGAGGATTCTCTCAGTTGAGCTCCTGTAAAAGGTTGTCAAGATGGGGCTGGTAGCCTTGCCCTCCTCAGGAAGTGTAGGCACTGCTGTGCTTTCCTGACTAATGAGTTTATTACAATCTCCTCTCTGTAATGTGACTCATCCTTGTTGCTAAGGTGGTCAACTCCTGTTGTATCATCTGCAAATTTGATGATTCTGTTGGAACTGAATCTGGCAGTGCTGTCAAGAGTCAGCAGTGTGAACAGTAACGGTACTCATCTTGATGGGGCTTGAGGTTTTGTTGCCAACCCAGCCTGTGGTGTTTCCAACTAAGAAGTCCTGAATCCAATTGCTGAGAGAGGTGTTGAGACCCAATGAGGAGAGTTAATCCACCAGTCTTTGATGTATGATCGTGATGAATGTTGAGCTGAAGTCAGTAAACAATAGTCTGGTGCATGTGGCATTGTTCTTTAGGTGGGTCAGGACTTTTGGTGAGAATTTAAGGTCATCATATGGTCAAATATGATGATTACACATTTTGCCAATGTGCGCTAATCCTAAAATGAAGACTGGAAAGATTTACTGTACATCTGGCAGCCTTCATACATCAGTGCCTCAACATTAATTACATTTGCTAAGAAGAGGAGAACAAATTACAGAAAAAAAAAGTACTTTATTTCATGATTTCTTCTTGGGTGTTTTTTAATCTTTATCCTAAAGAATGTTTTAGAGTTATTTTCTGCTATGATATTCATTATCTTTTACCTTAAAACAACTGAGAGTTAATCAGCAGATTCTAAACTGGAATAAGATCCAAGAGAGAAAGAGTGAAGAGATCAAGTTGGATTAGCTCAGGTCAACCATTCACAAATGGAATAATGCTGAACAGTCAATAACATTCGTTTTTATAACACAGGTTTAATGTCCAGAAATCAGCTACAACGTTTTTAGAAGAACATATATTTGATGACAAAAAAAGCTTTAAGACTTCAATAATTCAACTTTCAAAGAAAATGCCACTTAGAAACAGATTGCTTTTTATTAATAGAAACTGCAGCTGGCCACAAGATACACAGCTGCATTGCAGATGACATTGGTCAGGTGTGGAATGTTTGCAGGATTCAAGTTATAGACATGAAGGAGGCAAAGGGAATGTGCTTGAGGCCCATGGAACGCAGCATGGCCCTGTGGAGGAACGAAATGATTATGGGGGAGATTCACTGTTCATATGTTTCATTAAATAATTCCCATGTTTATTACCATATTTATACAAATAGAATTTATGTAGTTTGTGGTACAACTCAATTTTGCACAAATTAGAAAACTAGTTTCTTTACATCTTAATTTTTATTTTTATTGGTTGTCATTCCAAGCTGTATATGTATCTAATTCCTTGCAACCTAAATCATATTGATGTTGTTTTCATGTGCCTATACTTCAGAAATGAGGTTAAGGCACAATAAAAGTGCTGAACAGAGCAGATTTTTTTAACTTTATATCATAATGCACAAACCCAGGACCAAACTCAAAATATTTTTCATTAATATCCTAATATTGTAGCACCCACGATATGGTGGCACTGCAAAAAGAAAGGAACACGTCTGCACCGAGCTGAGTGAACCAGTAACTGATTCTTTATTCAAACATACCGCCTTACAAAAGCAATACTACGAAACCCCCACCCGCCACACTGGCTCACGGGAGTGACATCAGCGCACAGTCTCAGGAGCAGCGCTCGCTCCCCGCAGTCCGCTCTTTAACCCTGGCACTTGTCCTCAGTGAGGAGGCAGTCTCTGTACTGTTGTGTGTAGGCTGTGTGCTGTGGCAATTTGGCCCCTTGTGTACGGGGCTGGACCGGACTGCTACAATATTTTATTAATCCCAATAATTAACACATTTCAAGTTTGTTATCTGATTTTTTTTTCCTCAGAAATCCATGAGATATCATTGTTTTACAAAAAGTAACGGAAATGAAACAAAGTGTAATGATCAGGTCAGATGGATCAGTGGAGAGAGAAACTGATTTATTATTTCAAGTCATAGATCTTAAACCAGAAGTGGGGAAAAGTTGGAGATAAAACAAATGTTGGGATGTTGACAAAGGGATGAGAGAAAAGAACAGAAGAGGCCAACAGAGACCAAATGAATGTGGAAAGGGGATTCGTCATCAGGAGGATGTTTTTTTGAGCTTTGATGGATATTATCTAATTCATTCAATGTTGGTGAGGAGCGTTGTCGATCACATTCACTCACAATTAAATAGGAGCAATATAAAACTGCAATTCAGTTCCATTCTTCGACAAGAAAAGTATCTGTTAACCTTTACCCAGGGGCTGGGATAATGGTTTTTACCCTCTTGTATTATTCAGACTATGGCCTCAGATAATTATTTGAATCCTTGCCTTTAGCTCTCGCCAATTTGAACAAAATGTTATGACACTATTCAAGAACTCAATTTGGAAGCAAAGTCAACCTGAAATATTGTCCATAAAATTTACAGAAGAGAATCTATTTTGTAGTGTGTAATATGATCTTCTTCATCAGTTAACTGTTTCATGGCTTTCTCTAATAGTCATCTTCAAACTCTCCTAAGAGGCCATTTCTCACCCCTTTCTACCTTACAACCAATTCCTTCTCCATTCTCCTTTTCTTCGTTGGTATCCATTTCTTTATTTTCTCCCTCCAAGACACCAAGTGCTCTCTCTTTAACATTCCTTTCCTGACTCTTGCCTATTGAAATTATCATGCAAATTCATTAAAGGTGGATATTCACTCAAATATGCTCTATGTATAGGAAGGGGTGAGTTACTGCCATTAAGTTTACTCAGATTTTATGAAATATCTGCTATCTTTTCCATTTTATTTTTTACTAGAACTTTGTTTTGGGTGAAATTGGGGGAAAAAATCCAATGTAATTGATGAATGACACAATTTTAAAGTGGTCACTCTTAAATTGGCTTTATTGATTAAACAAAAAGATAATTCTAACTGAAAACATTAATTCAAATATTCTGAAATATATTCGAATCCAGATTTTTGTAACTTTCCTACAACTTAACTGAAGATAAAATCTGTTCCTCCTTTGCTTGTCAACACACAGATGAACACAGTTAATTGTTTCACTTAAAATTGTTGGGAATTTTGCTTTGGGCCTCCTGAACTGGGAAACCAATCAGAGGGCTATTTGAATGAAATAGAAATATGGCTGCTGTCTGCCAAGAATGGGCAAGCTAGCAAGAACCAAATTTGTCTCCTTGAAGTGTGGGTAGGGACCTATATAAAGATGAAATGCTTCTGTAGATCACTTTGTGAAGTAGTTCAAATTTAAGTTGAAGTTTATTGTCACTTTTACCAAGATGCATTGATAGAAGTTGTTTTCCAAGCAAACCCATAGGCATATCTTACATAGTACAACCAGTAAGACACAGTACAAAAGTGCAGAATTATCAAGTGAAATTAGTTGGTACAGAGCAGAGACAACATAATTTTACCATTCTAAGGTTCATTCAGGAGTTTCATAATGGCAGGAAAGAAACTATCTTTGAATCTGGTGGTATGTGGTCTCATACACTTGAATCTTCTTCCTGACAGGAGTGGGGGGTGAGTGAAACATAAACATGTGTTTTTTAAACTGAACATTCTCTGCAAAGATAGACATGTCAAGCAATGAAATATTGGCAGAATGGGTAAATTTTTCATGATATCACCTGAATTATATAATTAAATATAAACAAGAGATAATTTTCAAGGGACGGGATTCTTTATGAAAATTGCTTTATTGTTTGGGGACTTGTTGAAACATCATGATATGTGAATAGTTTGTTGTTTCAACACAATTTATATTGGCATGTTTCGTGCTTATAAAGAAAAAATAGAATGTTTGTCTTGAAATTCATCAGATTGTAATGTAGTTCAAATTGGAAGGTCGTTTAGCTTCATGTCATTGCTACTGAATTACTTTTGTAGAATTTGTAATTATCACCATCAGACGTAAGTAGAAAGAATGGATCCAGACAGTCAATGATTTCACTCAGATTCCAGAGCTGAGGTCTGATGACATTTTCACACTCCAACATTATTTTACAGTTGTCTTCCTATCTTTCACTCAGTATGAGGATATATTTGAAAAATAGCATTAGAAAGTTTCGGTGCCTAGAGAGGCCCAGATAAATAAACATATTTAATGTTTTGAAGTTGTCATAGCCAAAACAAACTAGTTATTAACAGCCATTCACACCCAGAGTTTGAGCTAAAATTCTCAGCAGTTATGGGTGGTAAGAAAAAAATAGGTAGTACTTTCACAGGGAACCCCTGGTTATCCAGCACCTCTGGGGGTTGGTAGATGGCAGATAAGTGTATTTGCAGGTGGCTTGAGATTGTGTGTTGCCTGATTGGCGAACAAATTGCTAGGGGGGGTGCCAATTTTAAACTTTTGTATTTTCCATCTATTTATTTTCTGCGATTTTTTTAGGCAGTTGCTTGAGGCCTGTTGCTTGCTTGAATTCCAGATAACAGGGATTTTACTGTATGGAACTATTACTCCGATCGTTCAATTGTTAGACTTGGAAGAAGGGAAGTGCTAAAAGCCAGAACAGATGGAGGATTGATCACGTTGCAGAAAGGAACATGGAAGTTACATTAAGTACAATGGTCCAAGTTCTGACAACATCCTTGTTATAGTATTGAAGATGCAGGTTCTTGAATTAACTGAGTGCTGATCAAATTGTATGAGTATAGCTTAAACACTGAAATCGACCCAACCATGTGGAACATTTCCCAGTTAGAAACTGATGCAAACAAACAGCTGAGAAACTCTGCTTGTTGGTTTCTCCACCTACCCACCACACTCATCAGTGAAGCAACAGTGCAATCAAGTGGCACTGACTCACTAATTACAGATTCATCAGTCCTGTTTGGATCCACCAAAACCACTCAATGTTGGACCTCATCATAACGATGCAAACCACAGATGGACCAGAAGGGACTTGGACTGCTTGCTCTCAACATCAAGACACATGGAGTGTTATTCATTGAGAAGCCTGGCCAGTGTGAATTGCTGGAAGCCTCTTCAGTAGCTCAGTTCCTTTATCTTTATACCCAAATACCCCTATTTCTTCTGCAACTGACCCACATTTTATTGATTTACTTAAATGTGGCCATGTCTGTAGGTCAGTAACTCATAATCCATCAACTGTTGGTGAGATAATAACTTAACCCTGACAAAGCTGAGAGCCTTTGATAATGTTTGAAGCAACTGACACTGCAAAGGAGAAAACGACTTTCTATCTTCTGACATTAGCTAATTTAAAAATAAAATCTCTGCCCCTTGTCTGTCCTTGGTATTTAAATGTAACAATTATAGTTAGGTAATTTACAGAGCAGTCTAAAACAGCTGAGGAATCAGGGAAGGGAGCAAAACCCCTGCCTAATTTAGAGCAGCTGTGCATTTTTTAATATATAAACAGAAAAAACTGTGGATACTGGAATTTTGAGCAAACAATGAGAAGCTGGAGGAACTCTGCAAGTCAGACAGCATCCATAGGTTCAAAATGGTCAGTCGATGTTTTGTATCTGGATCTCCCTGACCTCCATCCATGACCACAAACGGACCTTCCATGTGTGCATTGCATGTACTCCATCCAACCTGGTCTATTGCGTTCAGTGTACTCAGTGTGTTCTCCTCTATGTTGGTGAAACCAAACTCAGATTGGGTAACTGCTTTACTGAACATTGGAGCTGTCTGTCTGTGGGTTTTTAATTGGTTGCTAGAAACCAGTAGGGAACGAGTCGATTATGAAAGAGGTTCAATTGGCAGGAGGCAATCCACCTTCTTATGCTGCAAAGGAAGGGAATTTCTCAATTTAAAATATCTTGCCCTTGTTAACACATTGTTTTTCCATTCCTTTCCCTCTAATTTCTCCTCCTTTGAAAAAAATAATCTTTTGAAATATCTACGCTCCTCTAAATTCTGGCCTTAAATTTAATCGCTCCACAACTAGCTGAGCCTTCCTGGTGCCAGCTCTTCTCTCTAAATCTCTGTTTCTCTCCTACCTTCCTCCTTTAATACCTAGCCTTGCCTATTAATGTCTTCTTCAAGAGCCCCAGAATCAACCTTTTGTTTGAAACACTGCTTCGAAGCATTATATTTTTCTGCCTATAAATGGAAATTATTATTGCTGGTGAGGATTAGGACAAGTTGAGGTCAGATTAATGTCTCTTCAAATCAGGGACCAAAGAATGTGCCTTTCCTGTCTTATTTCTATTTAGCAGGGTCAAGTGCATCATTCTTACTTTTCCAACGGTCCGTATTTCAGACAACAGACCTTTCACAGCCAGCTATTGAGGAGATATGTCAACCACAAACATAGGATGTGCAGCCATTGTCTAAGAGAGGAGTGGTTAGTTACTGGATGTTAACCACTGTACTTGCACTGGGATCCTTGCAGGCTAACTTGGATCTGTTTTGCATCATTAGTCACAATTTATCTATGGAGTATCAAACTAATCCGATGAAAACTTGATCTGAAATGATAACTTTATTGCACACTCCATAGACACTGCCTGGCCTGCAAGATAATCCAGAATTCACTCATTTTGGACAATTATGTTGGTTCAACAGTGGAGTTATATTGCCAGATAGATGTCCTGCAATAGAAGCCAATAGAAATCTGCCAATAGAAGAGAAATTGAGACTGCAGGCAGCTTCAAGGCAGTCCTTGTAGACTAGCCCTAGTAAACTACAATCTCTCAGCAGTGGCAGGCCAGTGCAGGATACTCAAGTGAGAGGACATGACCCCACTAAAAAGGAGAAGCCTGGGAAAGAGGGGTAAGAGAGCACATCAGCAGACCAGTGAGGAGCTTGTAGGAGTGTAATTTAAATATCCAAAAATATAGCAAACTCACAAATTCTAACATCCATAAAATGAGTGTTCACCTTTCTTTTTTTCTCTGACCGCACATGCATGTTATCAATAGCTGGCAGCTGTGCATTACCAACAGCAGATGGCTTCTGCATGCACACCACCTCCCGCACACTTCACTCCAAATGAACACTTGTGGCACCAGGTCCAGGTATGGTACAAGACCACAACAGCCCACCCCAACAAGCCTCTAAGTTATGTGACAATGTGACTGACTGGATCTACCCCACTACAAAATCGTTTGGAGGGTAAACAATCTGCCCCGATCTCATTTGATAACATCAGATTAACACAGGTCTGGGCCTAAAAGAAGTACACCTAGATGATTCTGGTGAGACATTAGCATGTAACTTTTCCACAGGTTGACCAAGGCTTTTGTACCTGCGACAATTCAATGGGAGGTTTTCATGCCCCTTCATAACATGCCCACCCAGGCATAAAAGCATTGATAAGGTTGATTACTGATCGTTTTACTTGGCCTCATGTCAAGCAGTATGTTAGATAATGGGCAATGACGTGTTTTCCATGCCAGTGTTCAAAAATCTGAAGACGTACCAAGTCCAGGTTTGGGGATTTTTCTGTTCCAGATGCTTGTTTCGCTCATGTGCACTTGCATTTGGTCGGTTTGCTCCATCCATCAAAAGAATTCATTTATCTTCTCACATGCGAGGACCGAGCTACCAGATGGCAGGAAGCCATTCCTATCACCAACATCTCTGTAGAGACCTTGGCCTGGGCTTTCATTGATTGTTGGTTTCATTCTTTTGGTGTCCAGATGCTATTACCACAGATCGTGGAGCTCAGTTTGAATCAGCAATGTTTTGAGCTTTAATGAATTTGTTGGGCACCACCCATATGCACACTGCCTCCTGCACGCATCACTCAAAATGAACACTTGTGGTGCCAGGTTCAGGTAGATATGTGACTGTGACAAGCTCAGTGGCCAAGGACTCTCACCAGGCTGCAGACTGCTGGAGAATAGCTTGTGGGAATCAGATAAGGGATCGGGATTTGTGAGGGTGCCAATGGCGAGCAGGACTCCCGTGGGGCCTTAGGCGTTAACAGCTTTGGTTTGAAACCATGAGCCTGTTAGAAAGCTTGAAGTTAACTGACAATTGTTCAAAAGAAGCAAAGTTATTTTGAATAAATAAGACTTTAAAATGTTTAATACCAAATATGTACCATTCATTAAAGCCTTCATCTAAAAATGAAGGTGGAAAAAAAGTAGTTATCTATAATAGAACTAGCCAGAGAAAAATTATTATAACCAAAAGATTTCCTAAATTGAGCCCATATTTTCAGTCTAATTCTCATTATTGGATTATGTGTCAATATAGAAAATGAAAAAGGTATTTGCAAGTTAGGAATTTTATTCAGTCTTAATTCCTCAAATCGCAGATTCAAATATTCTTGATTTAATTTTTGATCTACAATTTGTTCACAGCGGACTGATATCATGTATTTATATTGATCGATTGGATTTAAGATTAGCCCCAATGGCTAAGATTAAAATGATTGGGATCGTGATCTTAATCTAACTTTTACAGATAAGGATTCATATTTCACTCTTAATTTGATCAATGAATCTTCATTTTGTGCAAGGCACTGTTTATTATTACAATTTAAGGTGATACATAGAATACACGTCTAAACTCAAATTATCCCGTTTCTATGCGAATATTGATCCATTTTGTGAAAAGTGTAACATTTTTGAAGCTTCACTGATTCATATGTTTTGGGAGTGTCCTGAATTAGGAAGATGTTGGCAGAATATTTTTCACTCCTTGTCAATGATTTTTAAGATTAAATTAGATCCTTGCCCTTTAACTGCCCTGTTTGGCATCTCAAGAGAAAGTTTTAGATTTTAGCACGTTGGTAGCCAGATGAGCAGTTTTAATGGAATGGAAAGATGAACTCTCACCGACTCGTGATGTATAATATTATTATAATATTAAAGTATAATATTAAAGATACAAAGTTACAGTTTGAAAAGGAATAATTGCCAGTTTTAGATGATTTGGCTGCTCTCGTCCTGGTCCATCTGACATCTGGAGGTCGTAACTTGTATTTTTTTTGTAACCTTGATTAGAGGGAGGGGTTAGATTAATATTAGCTTTTTTTTCTTTTAGTTAAGTGGATTTGTGTATTTAATTATAATTATCCTGTATAATATTCTTTTTTTTAGATCTTAAGATATAATGTGATTTGTTATAATAGTATTTAATTGATTTATATGTATAATCATTTTAACAGATAATCACATTTAATAATGAGATGGAATTTAAAATTATGGCATGCTGTGTATTTAATTTTGTGTTATGAATACGTTATTATTTTGCCTTGTTTTATGAATTGTATATGGATTCTTATATTAAACTCAATAAACATATTTTGAAAAGAAAGAGAGACAGAAACCAGAGAAGGTGCCTTGGATGCCTGGACTTCCTGTCTGTCCAGCAGAATAGATAGCAGGCCATGCAGTTACAGAGGTTATGGTTACGCAGGAATCAATTGCATTGGAGGAGCTGGTAGGATCCAGGAACAGTCAATGTCTCTGAAAGGACTCTCCCTTGCTTCTCTTTCTTTTCTTGGTAGGGGGCACTGGACTAGTGTCATCTCTTGTGTACTTTTAAGAGCAAATAAAGTAAACAAACGTTGTGTATTATGTACATGACAATAAAAAGAACCTTGAACCTTACCGATTGCTTAATTTATTATTTGGTGCAAAATTGAAGAATGATGAGGAACAATTGTTGGCTCTTGGACTGTACTTGTTGGAATATAGAAGGATGAGGGGGGACCTTACAGAGAGCCTGAAATAGGTAGATGCTGCAAGGATGTTTCCCATGGTGGGGGGGATTCTATGACAAGTGATCATAACTTCAGGATAAAAGGACATCAAATTATAACAGAGATGTGGAAAACGTCTTTATTCAGAGGGTCATGAGTCTGTGAAACTTGTGGCCACAGGCAGCTGTGGAAGCGAGGTCATTGGGTTTATTTTAAAGCAGAGATCGGCAGGTATTTGATTAGTCAGCACATAGGGAGAAAGCCGGGGAGTGGGGCTGAGTGGGAGGGTGGATCAACTCATGATTAGAATGGCAGAGCAGACTCGATGGTTTAATGGCTCTATTTCTGCTCCTATATCTTGTGATCTTGTGAAAAGCTTCACTACAGAAAGAATCATATACACAGTTAATTTTGTAATTTTAGTTTTAAGTAAATGTGAATTTGAAAGCTTTGATTGTCTTTTCATGACATGGAAGTATTTTTCCAATCAAGTTCTTAAAGAACGGGTTGTCTGTTTGTTCTTGGTTTCTTTTCCAATGCAGGAGATGACATTGCATATTTAGGTCAAAAATCAGCAAGTTAATGCGTCAGAGCACGCTCTAGTGTCAAGAAACTGCAACCCAATCTGTTACGTTTCCTGCTGATAGTATCCCTTGATGAAGGATTACTGGAGGTGACTGATACACATTGTGGCTGGAGTCACTGGCTCACTAAATTTGGCACTTGTCCCCTCCTGATCGACAAAGCACAAGAAGTCCAAATGTAATTTGCAACACAGCTGTTTTTTTTTGTTTAATCTGTCAGCATAAATGATTCATTTATTTCATAAGTACCGGTAATTGATAAAGAAGATTCCTTCCACCTACAGGCACCCAAAAGAAATATTTTTTGCAATAAAGGGTTAAAGTTCATGATGATATGCTCTCAAAATCTCTGGAGATTTTTACTCCAAATAAGAAGCACCCATGATGTTATTCTATCTTACTGTCATTTATAATCTCACCACTTTCCCAGACGTAATGCTATTTCTTCAGAATGCCTGATTCCCTTAAACACAATTGGTAGAACTTGATTTTAAAAGAAAGTGAAAATTAATTAAAGCAGAAGAAGAAGGCAGTAGGAATTATTTTGAAAACTATAAGAAAGCTCAAATGTTCACAAAAATAAAAGGCATATTGATTCAGGAACTTAGAAAAGAAGTTTGGTTATTTTTAATTTGAAGCATCATGAAACCCTACTGTGGGTGTGTGCCAAAATGAATATCATTATGCTTCCATAACATTGTGTTTATTTGTTACAGACTGGGACCAGAAAGCTGTCATTTGGTCAAAGTGTCTGGTCTATTTCAGCACACTGAACACAGGAAGATCTGGAAACCAGATGTTGGACAAAATGCTGGAAGAACTCAGCAGGTCAGGCAGCATCCATGGAAGGCAGTAGACAGTCAATGTTTTGGGGCAAAACTCTTCATCAAATATAGCTAGGAATGGGCAGACACTTGAATAAAAGGGTGGGAGGGGTGGGGAGGGTGGAAGGGCTGCAGTTGATAGGTTAATAGAGGTGGGAGGGGGGAGAAATGAGGAGAAAAATAAGTTAGGAGGTGATAGAATGAAGAAGCAGCAGGCTGAGGAAGATGCATTCTGATAGGAAGGAAGGGAAGGGGTAGGGAGTTGGAGGAAGGAAGGTGTGGGTAATGGGCAGGTAGAAAGGGTGGAGAAGGTGAGAGGAGGAAAGGGACTAGATAAAAGAAAGCAAGGTGGAAGTTACCAGAAATGGACAATTTAATGTCGATGCCGATGAGTTGGAGACTTCCAAGATGAAATATAAGGTGCTGTTCCTCCACTGCTGGTGTGGCTCCAACCTGGTAGTACAATAGGCCATGAACAGACATGTTGGTATAGGAATGGGAAGTGGAATTAAAGTGACATCCACAATTTCCCAATGGCCAACCATTTTAATTCCACTTCGCATTCCCATACCAATATGTCTGTCCATGGCCGACTGTACTCCCAGGTTGGGGCCACACTCAAATTAGAGTCTTGGCAGTCTCTAGGCAGATGGTATCAATGTTGACTTCCAATTTCTGGTAACTGCCCTCTTGCCTTCCCTTACCTCTCTGGCCCCTTTCTTCCTCTCCCCTCCCCTGCCCATCACTCATATCTTCCTTCCTCCAGCTCCCCACCCTCTTATTTTCCATCCACCTATCAGAGTGCATCTTCCTCAGCCCTCTACCTCCCCTCCTATAATGATTATTGTGGTTGTGTGTGGGATCAGCAGCAATGGGAAGCATAAAGATGCTGCTACCAAACTTGAGTGTTTTGCTACACTGTCAATTGTAACATTCATCATGCTTTGCTCACACAGGAATATCTTCAAGGAAGTAGCACCACCTAATGCTTAAACTATATATAACAGTTCAAGTTACAGATTGCACTTACTTTCTATTTTGCATTTCTTCCAATTTAAAAAAACATGAGTGAAATCCAAAACTATCAGTGGGCTGCAGTATTTTAGTGGGGCTAGGTGAGTACAAATGTTAAAGGAATAAAGTGCAGCACCCATTATTACAGAACTGTCCCTGGTGGTTTTGAGGGCAGTGCAGAATGCTCACTCCCTGGTATAGATGGTCAGAGGATTCAAAGCTCATCTTCCCTCCATTTGTAATTCGATTTCTAATTGGGGCACTGTTAAAAAGGCCCAGGAATATGAATTGCCTTTTTTGGATCAGCCAGTTTCAGGCATGTTATTTAACCATTTATTCAGCTATAAAAATTACATTCAGTTGCTACGGTGAAGAATGGACATTGAAAATCATTCCTTCGGTTTTATTTTAAATGCATTATGCAGCTGCTCCTCCTTAATCTACAGACACACAAATACAGACTATAAACCTAAATCCATGCACAGCACAGGCAGACACGAAGAAGGAGACCAAAAGCAATATCAGAGTAGCTCATTAACTACTTCTGATACTGAAATTAGAACAAATTTGGGCCTTTCTTGTAGGATCATTCCTTTTCTCTTCTCTCGCCCACCCCGTACCCATAATACAACTATTCTTATTTTTCAAGTGAACAAACTACTTACCATGCAGGTAAGTAAAAAATAATCTGCCAGGAAATATGCATTTTGTTATCTTTACTTGCTCTGCCTTTCATTTTTTACAATTATGTTCTTTTTGCGCTAACAGAGTACGTAAATGTATTACATTGTGAGATATATGTATATCAACTCAAACAATTATCCACCTTCTTACTTAGAATTGTACAAGAAACACACATTTAATTAAAAACATACCAGTAATTACTGCATTCCCATTTACTCAGATGCATGATGATGAACTAGAGAACTTTACTGTTAAAGCTGTTGTGCCCTTGGATGTGTAACAACTCACTCCTTTGGGTACCAAAGGTAGGATTTCACTCATGATATTTTCTGCTTCTGAACTTTGTCAGTTTCAAAATAAGAATCCAAAAAGGATTTCTTATTTCATAAATATGATTCAATTATTCACTGAAGTCTTTTTAATATTTTTATAAATGGTCTGACTTGAATGTTTCTGCCTTTTCCAATAATTGTCTTGAATTAATGGCATCATAGTAAAACTATAATTTTAGCCAATGGCAAATTGCCTGGACGATTCCATAACCAGTTTAAATCGGCCATTTTTGCAGTTTCTTATGGGAGATCAAGAGAAATTTATCTTTTCTCAGAGCTGTTGGACTGAATTGTATTGTGCAGTCTGAACGGGTAGAGTGTGGCAAGAATTCTGAGCAATATTACTATTGCTTGGTCAGATGGAGAGACAGAATCGATCCTGTGTGCTTCCAGTATTTTCTGCATGGTAATTTCTCTTCAAATCTTTTGAAAATCAATAGGTGCACTTTTCAAAAGCTTTAATGAAATAAAATAAATATTGATCTTTTTTTCCAGAGAAGTTGAAGTATGAGAGTTATTGATATTCTTTGGTGTCCTTTCATTTTTTTTTATGAAGATGGATACGAAACTAAAACAAGTGAGAAAACTTAGGGTGGTTGGAGAATAAAAATAAACAGGGACAGGGTTTTAATCATTTTATATTATTTCAAAAGATTATATTTTGAAACTAGCTCTTTATGTCCATCTGGGAGATGGAAATCCAATTTACACTTTTTATGGAGCAAGGAAGAGAAATGGGCACAAACTGAAAGATTGGCACCTCATCTGGTATATATTTATATCATATGGCTTCTCTCAGACTGTTTAGTAAACCTAGACCTAGATCTAAATCTCTATCAAAGTTACGTTGATAGAGTGAAAGAACCCTCAACGAAATCTCTCTCTTCATTGGATATTGGAAGTAAATGGTTATTTGATGGAAGCGAGTGGAAAAGAGGGTTGAAAGGCAAGCAAAGCTGAATGAAGGCTGAAGGTTCAGATTAAGCACTCTGAGAGTAGAGTAAAACCCAAAGGGTTAATTAAGTGATAATGGGCAATCTATGCATCAGGATTTATTCAGCAATTGATAAAGAGGAAGCAGGAATAGAGATGCACTCGAATGGTGTTAGGAAGTAGAATAAGAAATGGGGTAGTGAAAGGGTAAAGATTACGAGATGAAGTGGTGGGATAGGCAACTGATTGGGCAGAGGAGCAGAATGGAAACAATTAATCTCTTCTTAGTACCCAGCCTAACTTCAGACGGCAGCTGCTGGAGGTTCCTCCCACATCTCGCAGTGTAATTCCACACATTTACTCTTGTCTTGGAGTCTCTGTTACAGCAAAACAGATTGTAGCCCATGTATAATAGAAAAGATCTGTCAGATTTTACACGGGACTTACAAGCACAGTGGAGGAGATGGTGAGGATATCATCACCATGTACACTGAGATTAAGTGCAGAGATACCAAGTGATGCACAGCCTATAGAATGTAGCTCTTTCTCACCTTGCAAGTAAGATGGGCTATATTTCTTTTAAGTTGCATGTTGTGTGATTTGTGCTGACTGTGTATTATCAATTGATTTAAAAAAACCTTTTTATTATAAATTGGTACGTGTTTTTATCTGTGTAAAATTTTGGGCAAATCAACCCCTCTGCCCACTTAACCAAAGAGTCCCATATGCCCAAGATACCTAGCATTTTCTCTTTTTCTTGAGCACGTATTAGTTTGTTCTCATATTCCTTAAGGGCATTTTTCAATTTTTAAGAAACTTACAGCACGAACCTGTGCTGCCAAATTACACCCAGTTGACCTGCACCCCAGTACATTTTGAACAGTGGGAGGAAACTTGAGCCCCCAGAGGAAACCCATGCAGATACAGGATGTCTGCTTTGAATTTTGATTAAACTTGTTCTTTGCTTCGACAAGTTTGTTTGCTTTGCATATAATTTGTAAAAATGTTAATGATGAAGCATTTAAAATGCAATGTGGATTTATAAAACCATTTTTCATTAACACTGCTAATGTTGCTGCTCTGGTGAATATGATTCTGTTTAAGAAAGTCAAGAGGTGTGTTACTTAGAAATGTGATTCATACATTAAAGTCAAGAAAGAATATAATTTTACATTGCCAAATTGTCTTGCTAAATTGCCTTCAAATGGATTAAATGCCAATTTAAAGTAACAAATTAGATTCTAAGTAGCAAACAAAATATACCAAAATAGAACATCAGAAGCTAATTAATGTGACTTACAGGCAAGTACAATAATACAAGGAAAATGTTTTTTACTGTTAGTGTTGGAAAAGAATATTCTGTTGTTTGTTTTCGAATACTTGGGAATGAATGAATTAAACATTTTATTCTAAGCAGTGTCAACAGGATCAGCCTCTCAAATTCCATTTCAAAATCATTCCATGCTTTTTATATTCCTGCATGCAACCTTTCCTTCTTCCCCACTTTAAGTTTCCAATGCCAGGAAAATACCTCAGTAGTGCATCTCTAGTGTAATCCTTCAGACTACCCACACTTCACTTGCCCATCGTATTTGTCTCCATCAAAGCTGACTGCCACCTGTTTTTTTTTAATTACTAGTAACTTTATTCCTTTTCGAGGACTTTTGATTTTAAGTCTGACCTTCGTTTCACTATCTCTTTTCCATCTTTTGTTCATTTCCAAGATAGATGTATCTTAAATGACAAGACCTGGTCTTAGGTTATTGTTGTATTTTCATATGATCATTTGGTTGCTTCTCCAGTCGGAGTCCATCATGTCTTCTTTCATTTTTTCTTTCTTCCCCATTTCATTCCTTTCCCTTTATCCTCTATTCCTGTTAAACCTTCCATTATTTCTCCTCATTCAAGTACTAATTTTTGTCAGATCCGAAACTCTTCCCTTCAGTATTTCTCAACTTTCCTGCTCTCCTGTCAGCATTACTTACTGTCTGGGTCTCTCCTGGATAAGCCTTCGTCTTTATTTCTCTGCTTATCCTCCTAAGAAGCATATCACCACCTTCCGTAATTGGAAGCCCCAGGAGCCCCTTTGTAGATTTATGACTATCTGCCTGTGCAGGTGGGTGTAAATCTGCCAATCTCCTTTTCATCCAACTCGTCCCAGTCATTTCAGATCCTGTGGACTGTTCCAGTGAATCAATTGCCATCTCCTTCTCCAGAAGTCCCATTTATAATTTACCCCTCTGCTATCTGACCTACATGGGTCTTATGTTTATTGTGGTCTTCAGAAGGACCAGGAACAACTACCCGCCCTGACATATCAATAACTCTGTAATGGAGAGAGTAGAGAGCACACCAAGTTTCTTGGAGTTCACTTAACTAGTGAACTATCGTGGACACACAATATCTCTTAACTTGTGAGGAGGGTGTAACAGAGACTGCACTTCCTGAAAAGAGTGAAGTGGGCAAGGCTACAGTCCACCTTCATGTCAACTTTCTACAGGAGCTCTCTTGAGAGTATCTTGGCCGGCTGCATCAAGTGTAGTATAGTTGCTGCAGAAAAATGGATCGGAGGTCAATTCACAGGATTATAAGAGTGGCAGAGAGGATCACTGGAGTCTCCCTCCCCCCCATCGACATGATCTACTGGGATCGTTGTTTACAAAACAATATTTATTTATTTGTATATACGAATATTAGTCCTGCACATGCATTGCCTGTCTGTATGTGTGTTATGTCTGGTTGTGTGTTAGCGTGTTTTGCACCGAGGACTGGAGAATGCTGTTTCGTCAGGTTGTCCTTGAGCAATCAGTTGACAATAAACTTGCCTTGACTTGATCTTGACATTAAAATTCCTTTATTTGTCAGTGGTCCCATGCCCAACTAATCCCACAGCCACTGATTCTGGCTTTACATAATTTAATAATTCCCCATATGGCAGCTGTGTTAAGACCCTAAACTTTCTTTCCTTTCCTCTCTTCCATTCTTTATGATACTTCTTAAAGTCTCTCTCTTGGATTAGACTTCTGCCTTTGACTAAATATCTCCTAAGGGGCTTCAATGCTAAATTTTGTTCAATAATGTTGCTGTAAAATGCCTTACAATATTTGGCTGGTTTTTCAGATGCCTATATAAATATTGTTGATGATCTACTTTATGAACATTTGCCACACCTGACAACATCATGGAAGGTCTTACGAGACCAGTCCAGCTGTTTATGTTAATGCAGGTATCAAAGTCTTTTCTCTCTGCACAGAGAGACATCTCTTCCTAACTCAGGTAATACTGGCAGTTGAGAGGTTATAAATAGGAGGAAATAATTTGCCTCTGGCCCACTGTTAATACTTCCTTTTTACTGCTGTTGTAGAGTAGATGAAAAAGATGGCGTAGTTCTACTCCACTTTGCCCAATGTCTCCCAAAAGCAATGAAGCTGAGATCAGCAGCCCTCAGGAAATCAAACCAATGTTCTCCCTCCTCTTTCGACCATAGCACTGCCTGTTTTAGTGTTCAAAATGTTACCAATTGTACCATATCACATTGCTATTTTTAACAAGTTTCAGTTTTTATTGTTTTTTTGTGCCTTTGCAAGTTTTTTAAATATTACAAAATGAAATCCTGCTTGTTAACCAATGACTGAAGATGCAATTCAACTGTCTTATCATTTCTTCCGGCCCTAATGGATAAATTTCGTTACAGGAATTAAATTCCCACAAAACCCAATGTTATTTTTATTAGGTAATATTGAAGGGATAAGACCAAAATTGAAATTAACTATATATCAAAAAGAATTTGTAAAAAATTGGCTTGGCAGTAGAAAGAAAATGTATAGCAGTAACATGGAAATTCAACACCCACCTGGATATGGAGTGATGGAACACAGAAATGCATGGCCGTGTTCCTCTTGAGAATATTACTTATAATCTGAGAAATAAATATGATGTATTTTTTGAAAATTTGGCACCCATATTTACAAATTAAAGGAATTAATCTATAGATGTTTTCCCTAAACTTTGAAACCTTGTTAACCTCCTTGAAAGTATTAAAAGATATAAATGATTAGAATCGTGAGGTGAGGGGTGCCCTTTGGCAACCAAGTTTCTATTATAGTATTCTTACTTTTCTTTATCTTTCTTTTTCTATGCTCTTTCTTATTTTCATTCTTTTCTTGGGATTTTGTTTAGGGAGGATGGGGTTGAGGTTTTATACCATCATGTATAATGGATTGATACTAATATTTGATTATTGTATTTTACTTCTGGCTATGATTACACATGTGGAAATATTTTTAAATAATTTTTTTAATGTATTGTACTCTCTGTTGCAGTTTGTGTCTACAAGAAACCAAATAGAATAAGGCATTAGAATTGGCAAGTTAATTACCCACTGTGGTATATTGTGGTAATTTAATATGTACTATTGTTAGTGTATCTTATGTACCTGTGTGGCTGTAGCAAGTAAAAAGTTTGGTGTAGTTCCCAATTTATGACCATCTGTACATATGACCAAAAAAAATACTGTATAAATTTTTTAAAATAAAGAAAAGATATACCGATATCTAAGTATAAAAATTAAGCTTGGCCATTGGGAAGGAATAACTTCAGATTAATTATAATAACAATATAAAAAAATCTTTGCTTCTGGCCGGGAAGATGCCAAACAGAGCTGGGTCCAAGTCTTCAGCATCAGGTGTGGTGCCCTCTGCATCAAAGAAGTCACCTCGCCTGCCCAAGTGTGCTTGGTGCAGGAACCACAGCTATATGACAGCTTGTGTGAGGGATGGGGGTGGGGTACCGATTCCCGGGAAGGAGCTTGGGGACCTCGGATTCCCAGGCAGGAGCGGGGACCTTGAGCTTTATAATTGTAAAATTCTGGGTGGTTTGGGACTGGAAGCAGTGGTGAGGAGGTGTCGGGACCAGTGATGGTGGTGGGGAGGTGTCGGGGACTGGTGGCAGTGGGGAGGTGTCAGGACCGACTGTGGCAGTGGATATTATGATTGGCCATTGGGAAGGAATAATCTCAGACTAATGTGAATCTGATCCTGAATGGGAACGGCTACTTATACCAACGCCTACACTTGCAGATAGCTTTACAATAGGGAAATAGTTGAAAGATAAAATAGATGCAGTGAATTTCTGACTTACATCCATTTCAAGATATGACTGGTCGGTCAGAACAGAACTCGGATGTACATCGGGGAGTACTTGTATTTGTACATGGTTCTAATGTGTGACAATATACTCCCTCAAATACTCACTGTAAATTGTTCCTAGTGCATAGTGAGTGGCAAAATCTGAAGGAGTTTGATGGGAATGTGAGGAGAATGAAATGGGAATCATGTAGATTAAGTGTAAATGATTGTTTGATGGTCAGTGTGTTGTGGTTGGCCGAAGACACTGTTTCTATGCTACATGATTTGATGAGTATGCCTGATTTGAGTGTCCTGGATGTGCTTTGTTCTGACCCAGTCTGTCAATCATACATCCCACTGCTTTGCATCTTAACTGCATTTTAATTCAAAGTTCAGATTTACTTTCAGAGTAGAAACATGACATTGCAGACAAGCCTGAGATTCTTTTTCCTACAGGCCAGGCAGAATTACCACTTAATGGTAGTGTAAAAAAACTGTACTCAAGAAGATGCATATACATGTAAACAAATCAAGAAATGTAAACAAACTAACTGTGCAATACAGAGAGAAAAAAATCAATAAAGTGCAAAAGTAAGAGTCCTTAATGAATCTCTGATTGAGTTTGTTGTTGAGGAGTCTGATGCTGGAGGGGCAGCAGCTGTTCCTGAACCTGGTGATGCCTAGACCTCTTCCCTGATGGTAGCAGTGAGAACAGAGTGTGTGCTGGGTGATGTGGATCTTTGACGATTGCTGCTGCTTTCCAATAGCAGTGTTCCCTGTATATGTTCTCGATTGTGAGGAGGACTTTGCCTGTGATGTCCTGGACTTTCTGCTCTGTGATATTGGTGTCCCCATAGCAGACCGCGATGCACACTTTCCATTACACATATGTCAAAATTTCCCAGGGTTTCCGATGACATACCAAACTTCTGCAAACTCATGAGGAAGTAGAGGCACCAATGTGCCTTTTTTATGATGCCATTGGTGTGTTGAGTCCAGGAGAGGTTCTCCGAGACTTAATTTCCCTGGTTGCTTTATTTTTTTCTCACTTCATATATTATATTTATCTTCTTTAAATATCATTGTATCCCAATTTATTGACTCTCTTCACAATATGCTGGAACTATTTCATATTATGTAATATCTATAAAAAGAGAAACAATTAACAATACCGGTCATGACCTTTCAGTTCTAATGGAAAGTCATCGACTAAACCATTTCATCCCTTTCCAGAGATCCAGGGATGTCTGACTTTGCAACATTTTTTGATTGTATTTTGAACATCCACATTTTGTGATATTTTGTTTTCTCTCTCTGTCTGTGCATCTTTAGCCTCTTTCACACTGGCGCTTGAAAATGGGAATTAAACAGCAATTTAGCGGTTCACCTACAACTGTGAACCCTCACAAACAAGTGGGGGGGGGGGGAACGACATTTCGACCCGGGATTAAACCGCCTGCAGAGGGAGTATCATATAACCATATAAGCATATAACAGTTTATGGTATGGAATCAGGCCATTTCATCCCTTCAAGTCCACGCCAGTTCATTCAAACAACTCCACTAGATTCTTCCCTCCTATTCTCTGCCCATAACCCTCCAACCCCCTCCTATCCATGTATATATCCAGCCTCCTTTTAAATGAAAGAATTGACTCTGCCTCAACTATTTCCTCCGGAAGATTATTCCATTCAGACACCACTCTCTGAGTGAAGAAGCATCCTCAAATGTTTCTCCTAAAATTTTGCCCCCTTACCCTCAACTTGTCTCCTCTTGTTTCAACCTCCCCTGTTCTCAGGGAGAAGAGTCTACTTGCATCTAGTCTATCTATTCCCTTCATAATTTTAAACACCTCTATCAAATCCCTTCTCATCCATCTACGTTCCAATGAATAAAGTCCTAACCTCTTCAATCTTTCTCTGTACTCTAGGTATTTTAAGCCAGGCAACATCCTGGTAAATCTTCTCTGCACCCTCTCCACCTTATCTATATCCTTCCTATAATTTGGAGACCAGAACTGAACACAATACTCCAAACCTGGCCTCACCAACGCCTTAAACAATCGTAGCATCACTTCCCAGCTCCTGTACTCTATGCTATGATTTATGAAGGCTAACATACCAAATGCCTTCTTAACCACCTTGTCAACATGGGAATCCACCTTCAAGGAATCCTGCACCATAACTCCAAGATTTTTTTGTTCTTGTGCATTCCCCAATGTCCTCCCCTTTACTACATATGTCCTATTCTAATTATATTTTCCGAAATGAAGCGCCTCACACTTTCTACATTAAATTCTATCTGCCACATTTCAGCCCAATTTTCCAGACAAACCAAATCCCTCTTTAATCCCTGAAAACCTTCCTCACTATCCACCACTCCCACTATTTTCGTATCGTCTGCATATTTACTTACCCAGTTAACCACCCCATCATGCAAATCATTAATATAATTTATGAACAACAGGGGACCTAGCACCGATCCTTGAGGCAAGCCATTCGTCACAGGCTTCCATCCTGACAGACAGTTGTCCACCAAGACCCTCTGCTGTCTCTCCTCCAGCTACCTCTGAACCCATCTTACTATTTCTCTATTAATCCCTAGTGACTGAACCTTTCTTACTAACCTTTCATGTGGAACCTTATCAAGAGCTTTACTAAAATCCAGATAGACTACATCAACTGCCCTACCTTCATCCACCTTTCTTGTCACTTCTTCGAAATACTCAACAAGATTCGTCAAACATGACTTCCCCTTCACAAACCTATGCTGGTTGCTCCTGACCAATCCCTGCCTATCCAGATATTTATACAAACCATCTCTAAGAATATCCTCCATAACTTTTCCTACCACCGAAGTCAAGCATACAGGCCTATAATTACTTGGCCATTTTGAATCAGCTCTGGTGTGAACAGGGATCCAGTTTGCTGGGTCCCATTAGTGAGGTGCTAATGATGTTCATTGTGTGTGTGTGTGTGTGTGTGTGTGTGTGTGTGTGTGTGTGTGTGTGTGTGTGTGTGTGTGTGTGTGTGTGTGTGTGCGCGTGCATGCGTGCAACCTCCTAGTGGGACAGTTGGTCAGTTTGGAGAGGTGATGAAGGCAAGTACAGTGGTTCTAGCATGGCAGAAGAGGGAATTAGTAGTGATCTAAAGATAATAGTGGCAAATTAGGGGGATTGGGAGGTGTGGGTACTCCTCTCGATCAGGGCTGACGAAGAGATTGCGAAACATATAACGGGCACCATGAAGGATGGCCAGTTATATGAGATGATCACCTGCACACGCAGGGACCTAGATTTGACATAAGCTCTGCCAGATTGTGAGGGAGGTTGTCTGTGGGTTTGTCCTCAGTTTGAACAGTCTGAAGCACACCGCCCTGTTGCCCCCCCGCCCCCAACAGCCTGCCACCATCCCGAATGATTGGTAGCGGTGATTAGTAAGAGATACCTAAAGGTGGTATGTGAGGGGAAATAAAAAGTTTGACATCCACTTCTTTCCATCAATACTTGCAGCAGATTTTCCCATGCTCTTTTATAAATTGTGTGCATGTTTTATTAAATTGTCTGTGTATCTTCCCACACTCTTTTATACATTGTGCATCCATGTCTTATTAAATTGTGTGCATTTTTTCCCATGCTCTTTTATACATTGTGCACTTGTGTCTTATTAAATTGTGCATGTTTTCCCCATGCTCTTCTATTAATTGTGTGCATGCACATGTGCTTTAGCTCTTGCTACAATTTTCCCATGCTCTTCTATTGTGTGTTAAAAATATCACGGGATTGCTATGTAAAAAACATAGGTGTTTGCATCATATTATTGATAATGATGCAGAGAAAATTTGCATGTGTTAAGAGAGCCACAAATTTGCAAGGCCATCATATGAACCTCATTGTCACCTGCCATTACTGAGAAGAGAGAGATGTTACTGCTCTGCGCATATGTAATACGTCACTCAAGTCGTCATCGCTGGAGGTTGGGCCCCCCTTTGCTCCATGGAACTGGGGAGGTAATGTAAAAGGGCATATTGAACCGTTTTTCTTGGTTCAGTGAGAATGATCCCACTGGGATTTAAAAACTGGTTGTTCTCATGCCAATTTAGTGGGTTTCCAATGTGAAAAGGTCTTTTAACCATATAACCACTTACAGCACAGAACAGGTTGTGTAAGCTCAGTGTTCTGTATTTAAGCATAAGCTGTTGATTGAAAAATATCACACAGACAGCACCAAGAGATTCTGTTCAGAGTGTAAATAATAACAAACTAAGAAATTAAAATATATTAAAGGAAATACAAAGCCTTCATAAATCATAGTATAGAGTATAGGAGCTGGGAGGTGATGCTGCAGCTTTTTAAGTCATTGGTGAGGCCAGGTTTGGAGTACTGTGCTCAGTTCTGGTTTCCAAATTATAGAAAGGATATAGATAAGGTGGAGAGGGTGCAGAGAAGGTTTACAAGGATGTTGCCTTGCTTACAGCATCTGGATTACAGGGAGAGATTAAGGAGACTGGGATTTTATTCATTGGAACATAGACGACTGAGAGGGAACTTGATAGAAGGTATTTAAAATTGTGAAAGGAATAGATAGACTAGACATAAACAGATTCTTTCCCCTGAGGGCAGGGGAGGTTGGAACAAGAGACCATGAGTTAAGGGTAAGGGGGCAACACTTTAGGAGAAATATTAGAGGTGGCTTTTTCACTCAGCGAGTGGTGACAGAATGGAATGAACTTCCAAGTGAGATAGTTGCATCAGGGTCCCTTCTATCATTTAAAAGAAGGTTGGATGTGTACAGGGAGGTGAGGGGGTTGGAGGGTTATTGGCAGAGAGTGGGAGGTTTGAGCTAGTGGAGTTGTTCTAGTGAACTGGTGCGGACTCGAAAGGCCGACATGGCCTGTTTCCACTCTGTAAATGGTTATATGGTTAAAACAATATAATATAGATAGAGAGTCATGAAACACAGAAACACATTCAGCCTACTATGTCCTTGTTAACCATCAGGTACCTATCTATACTAATTCCATTTATCAGCACTAGGTTCACACCTATCTATGTGTTACCAATTCAAGTAGTCCTATCGTTGCTTCTTAAGTGATGCCAAAGTTCCTGCCTCTACCTCCTACACTGACAATGTGTTCAAGATTCCAGCCTCCCTCTGGATGAAAAGTTTTTCTGCAGATTCTCTCATAAACTAAATGTTTTTTTTAGTGGGTGGCACAATTAGTGTAGCAGTTAGCACAACACGTTTACAGGACAGCGGCCCAAGTTAGAATGCAACGCTGTGTGTAGGAGTTTGAAAGTCCTCCCCATGTCTGCATGGGTTTCCTCCAGGTGCTCCAGTTTCCTTCCTCCCTTCAAAATATACGGGGAGTGATAGGTTAATTGGGTATAATTGGGTGGCCTGGCCTGGAGGGTCCTGTTACTGCGCTGTATGTCTAATTTTTTTTTAATTTAAAATTTACATTAAAAGTCTAAAAATCTGGATGGCAGAAATCCGGACCACTCGAGAATCCGGTCTTTTCAAAACCTCTCTAACTTAAAATATAGCGGGCTTTTGTGTGCATGTATGCATGTGTAAACACCACAGATGCACAGCAGCATTTTTCTTTTTCCTTGTAACTGCTCGTTTTAATAAATGAAGCATGCTGCATTTGCCAATGAAAAAGCTATCAAAATTAACTGTTCATCTCTTCTTTGTTCCTCCTTAAATTTGAATTTTAAAAGAACTGCCTAGGAATCCAAAAAATCCAAAAATCCGAACTAACCCAATCCCCAGTCTGGATTTTTGGATTTTTACTGTAAATTTAAACATGCCCTCCTGTTTAGATATCTCTGCTTGGAAAAAAGTTTATATTTACTCTATCTGTATTCATAATTATATATACCTCCATCAGGATATGCCCCTTGGCCCCCACCATCCTCCCCTGCACCAAGGAAAGCAGTCCCTCCTCATTAGAGAAACATTCTATCCCAAGCAACATTTTGGTGAATCATTTCCAGTGCAAGAGCAGAGAGATCAGGGTACAATTTTGTAATATATTGGTAGGCCACAGCTGGAGGACTGTGATATTCTGAATACCAAATGTTTGGAAATACTTCCAAATGTGTGATGATCAGAACTGTACACAATCCTCCAGCTGTGGCTTAGCAATACATTATAAATGTGGACCATAACCTCTCTCCCTTTGTACTCCATGTCCAACAAGTATGCCTTTACCACCTGACCAAAGTCTTCTGCCAGCTTCAGGGGACCTTGGACTTGTACATCATGGTTTCATGTTCTTCAATATTTTTTGAAGTTCCTAATGCTACTGAGAATGTCCTATCCTTATTAGTCCTCCTAAAGTACATCATTTTGAATTTATCAGGATTAAATTCCATCTGTCATTGTTCCATCATTTTATCAGCTCATCCTGTTGCCCAACTATCTTCACTAGGAATAACCCCCAACAACAATTTGTCATTGTGAATTTACTAATCATTCCTCCTAGGTTTATATTCCAGCAGTTAATAAACAGTAAGGGTCCCAGCAAAGACCCCTGTGGTCTACCATTTGCAATAGACTTCCAATTACAAAAGCAACCTTCCACCATTATCCCCTGCCACTTATCACCAACCCAATCTTGAATCCAATTTGCAAAAGTTGTTTTAGATTCCTTTGATGAGCCTCCCACATGGAATCTTTTCAAAGGCTTGAGTGAAGTCGATGTAGAATACAACCACTTTACCCTCATCCACACATTTTGTTTTCCTTTTGAAGAATTACATCTCTTGCTGACTGGTAGCAATGTAATTTCCTATTTTTGTTCCTAATTTCTACCCATTAGGTCTTATCTGTAGACCTTATCTGTTCCTGAAATCCATCCTCTTCTCACCCATGTTGCTAATACCAAGATGAACTACAGATCTTGCAACTGTTCACCCTCAGCTTTTAGAAAGTCCTACAGCTGTATGTGACATCCTTGGCCCAAAGTTGCACATTCATTGCCATTTTTGCTATGAGTAGTTATCAGGAAGAATGGTCTGGGGAACACTGCACTGCACACATGACTGTGCAAAACCTTCCCTGGATTATGTAATGTTACTGACAGAAGAATAGCAACTTCCTTACCTCCCAAAAAGAGACAAGATATTCTGCTGGGAGTGCTCGAGTTGTATTGTCATTCTGCTTTGCTGCCTCCAGCACTTCAGAGATTTTGATATAATCTGTAATGACTATATCCCAGACACCTTCACATTTAGCAATGGATTACATGAGATTAACATTTTGGCAAAGGCAATGTTAAAAGGAATGTTGTTTTTCTTCTTTTCTTTTCAAAATTGGCACTGAGCCAATTCTCCCCTCCTGTTGTTTTTTTATATCGCCAGTAATTACGCACTCGAATAGAGGCAGATTTTGCTTCTTAATGTCTGTATGTAAAGTGCAACGTTGTCAAATGTTTCACCTCATTATTTCAGATTCCCTGACTGCATTACATCCACAAGGCAATGGAAATGGAGATCAAATGGAGAAAAGTTGAGGTGGGACTGCACACCAGCAATGTAACCAATTTGATTTTTCAGCCATTTCTATGTGTGGATGCAACATCAGAAAACTTCCACTGGTTGCAAATTGTAACTCTTTCCATTTGCAGGATCTCTGCAGAATGTTTTCTTCCTCTAGGTTAAAATTGCAAAATATGCTAATCGCAGAGTCGGCTTATTTTTGGTCAGTCATTTTCATAGCATAACAACAATATCAATGAAGTACTATGATATTGTAGCGGCCTGCAGGCCGCACCTTAGGCTGAAAAAGGAAATGGCTGTCGAACGCGGAAACCATGCGGGCTGAAACACCCGTTTCCATAGGTCGCCAGCAGAGCAGTGAAACTGGCCAATCATCGCCAGTGGATCGCAGGGGGCCCAATCGGGGCTCGAGCATCCCAGGTAACCAATCGGCAGCTGGCCTGCTCAAGCCATGCCCCAGTGGTGGCACGGCTGAGCTGACTATAAAAGGCAGAGCTGCCACTGAATAAACTTAGTGATGAATACACTCTACTGGTATGTGTGTGTGTGTCTTCTCCTGCGGATTCAAGCTACAGCCCTAGGGCTATAACCGAGCTATAACCTAGCTGTAGCCAGAATCACAGTGCAGCTTTCGCGCAAACAGAGGAACTACTGACATGGTCTTTGCCCTCACCAAAGCCTTCGACACCGTGAGCAGGAAAGGGCTTTGGCAAATACTAGAGTACCTCGGATGCCCCCCAAAGTTCCTCAACATGGTTATCCAACTGCACGAAAACCAACAAGGTCGAGTCAGATACAGCAATGAGCTCTCTGAACCCTTCTCCATTAACAATGGCGTGAAGCAAGGCTGCGTTCTCGCACCAACCCTCTTTTCAATCTTCTTCTGCATGATGCTGAACCAAGCCATGAAAGACCTCAACAATGAAGACGCTGTTTACATCCGGTACCGCACGGATGGCAGTCTCTTCAATCTGAGGCGCCTGCAAGCTCACACCAAGACACAAGGGCAAATTGTCTGTGAACTACTCTTTGCAGACGATGCCGCTTTAGTTGCCCATTCAGAGCCAGCTCTTCAGCGCTTGACGTCCTGTTTTGCGGAAACTGCCAAAATGTTTGGCCTAGAAGTCAGCCTGAAGAAAACTGAGGTCCTCCATCAGCCAGCTCCCCACCATGACTACCAGCCCCCTCCCACATCTCCATCGGGCACACAAAACTCAAAATGATCAACCAGTTTACCTATCTGGGCTGCACCATTTCATCGGATGCAAGGATCAACAACGAGATAGACAACAGACTCGCCAAGGCAAATAGTGCCTTTGGAAGACTACACAAAAGAGTCTGGAAAAACAACCAACTGAATCTTTGGCTTGGCTTCGCGGACGAAGATTTATGGAGGGGGTAAAAAGTCCACGTCAGCTGCAGGCTCGTTTGTGGCTGACAAGTCCGATGCGGGACAGGCAGACACGATTGCAGCGGTTGCAAGGGAAAATTGGTTGGTTGGGGTTGGGTGTTGGGTTTTTCCTCCTTTGCCTTTTGTCAGTGAGGTGGGCTCTGCGGTCTTCTTCAAAGGAGGTTGCTGCCCGCCAAACTGTGAGGCGCCAAGATGCAACTGAATAACCTCACAAAAATTAGCGTATACAGAGCCATTGTCATATCCACACTCCTGTTCGGCTCCGAATCATGGGTCCTCTACCGGCATCACCTACGGCTCCTAGAACGCTTCCACCAGCGTTGTCTCCGCTCCATCCTCAACATTCATTGGAGCAATTTCATCCCTAACATCGAAGTACTCGTGCTGGCAGAGGCCGACAGCATCGAATCCACGCTGCTGAAGATCCAACTGCGCTGGGTAGGTCACGTCTCCAGAATGGAGGACCATCGCCTTCCCAAGATCGTGTTATATGGCGAGCTCTCCACTGGCCACCGTGACAGAGGTGCACCAAAGAAGAGGTACAAGGACTGCCTAAAGAAATCTCTTGGTGCCTGCCACATTGACCACCGCCAGTGGGCTGATATCGCCTCAAACCGTGCATCTTGGTGCCTCACAGTTCGGCGGGCAGCAACCTCCTTTGAAGAAGACCGCAGAGCCCACCTCACTGACAAAAGACAAAGGAGGAAAAACCCAACACCCAACCCCAACCAACCAATTTTCCCCTGCAACCGATGCAACCGTGTCTGCCTGTCCCGCATCGGACTTGTCAGCCACAAACGAGCCTGCAGCTGACGTGGACATTTACCCCTCCATAAATCTTCGTCTGCGAAGCCAAGCCAAAGAGAAGAGCCATAGCAACCTCGCTACAATATACATTTTACATATTTGAATGGCTCAAGGTATTTTGACTATAGATGGGCTAGCCTTAACTGCAATGAGGTTAGTGGTAAATGAATAAACCATGTAACCTTTCACAATTAGATTGGACAAAGAAATGGGATGAATGTGCTTGGGAATATACTGGATAAATTCAATCAGAGCTGCTTGTTAGTGAAAAGGATAAATAGGGACATTGGACATTTGCGTTGAAACCCTAATTTTACTCTGTAGTTACCATAAATTTTATGCTACACCTGATCGTATTTACAAGCTCAAGACGGTAATCCCACAAATGACAAAGGCAGCAAACACAAGAGAACACCATGCACCTGATTTGAAAATATATCATTATTCCTTCATTGTTGCTGGGTCTAATCCTGGAAATTCACAGAGGCAAGGCAAGTTAGGATGAACATTTGTGACTTTGTCAGCAGTACCCTCATTTTCTAAATGAGTCATTAACTCAAAGATTCCTTTGAGTTTAAGAGATTGGGGGTTGGTTCAATTGAGATTTGGTAGGATAGAAAAAGATAACTTTTTGGTGGGGGTATTCAGAGCATTAGGGCATAATCTTAAAGTAAAAGTCAAGCAATCGAAAAAGAAAGTGTTTGGAAATCTGTAATTCACTCCAGCAAAAACACTGTAGAGGATGAGTCATCTACAGTTTTCAGTAGCTTGTGTTTGAGGATATTTATGTGGCTCAGTAGTTCACCTCATAGAGCTATGTTGCCACATAGCTTCAACTTCCAGATCTCTAGTGCTATCTGTGTGGAATTGGTGCAACCTTCCTATGACCACATAGGTTTCCTCTTGGAGCTCTAGTTTCCTCTCACATCCCAAAGACATGTGAGTTGGTAGGGTTAAGTTGCCCATAGTGTGTAGGTTAGAGGTTGAAGTTGAACAATGGGGAGAATTAATGTAAATGGATGTTTGATTGACAGCACAAACTTGGTGACCTAAATGTCTCTCCATGACTAACCTTACTGTTGGATAATTGATGTTGAGGTACAGACTTCCTGGGCCTAACCAAATAGTAGAGCAAGCTCAAAGTGGTCAAAGTACCTCTGTGTTAGGTGGGATGTTTCAGTATCTAGCAATCTTTTTCCAAGTCAAGATAATATGTAATTTATAAAAATACCTGCAAGTGGCGTTCCCACATTAGTGCTCCCGTTGTAATTTGTGTGATAGCATTTGTGAATTTAGCAAGTACTTTACTTCCTATCTCTGTTTTTGCAGGGGGCCTAAAACGCAATTAGCTATTGCCCACACAATAAGCTTTCAAATCACAAATTCTTAAATAATCAGAAGGTGCCAGGAATAATGCCTATCCCCCCCCACCCCCACCCCCCCCCAGACAAAATATAGGGAAATCTTGCATTCTAGTGGGGAAAAAATAAATTAATATGAACTGGTAATCATGTAAGAATTTTCAGTTCTATATTCCAAACTAAAATAGGGTAATAATTATGTTACTTTTTGGCTGTGAAATATAACTCACCAATAAAATACAAAAACAACTTAACCATTGAAATGAAAGTTGATATTCATTATGTAATTTTAAATTAGTATTGTTCATTCTTAAATTCCTAAATTTAGAGTTAGGGACTGTGTGTTTTGTCTCGGAGAATCAGCATTGATTGACCTATGAGAGAAGGACCCACTGAAACCATTATTTTATAGATCTATTTCATTATTGAATTTGGATTATAAAATTATTGCCAAAGTCTTGGCAAATGGATTGGTGAAAATCTTGCCAAAATTAATAAGTATGGATCAAACAAGCTTTGTGCAAAAGAGACAGTATGCTGGTAATGTAAGCGATAGCTTAGCATAATTATTTGGCCCAAACGAGAGATAATTTGAGCATAGCTGTGGCCCTAGATGTAGAAAAAGCATTGGATAGACTGGAATAGGATTTTTTATTTAAAGTGCTGGAAAGATTTGGATTAGGGCAAACTTTTATAAATTGGACCAGGGCATTATATTATGAACCCAAAGCCAACGATGTTACAATTGGACAAATTTCTCTAGCATTCCCTTTAACTAGAATCAAGCAGTCAGGATGTTCACTCTCTCTGGCTCTCTTTATATTGGCTATGGAACCATTAACCAAAGCAATTTGGTGAGATTCAGATACAGGGTTAACCAGGAGGAATAGTAGATTAATTTATTTGCAGTTTATATATTGATATATTATACAGAACCAGTTACTTTTTTCATTACAGAAATTGTACTCAAAACTGGAAGAGTCTCGGGTTATAAAATAAATTGGGATAAAAGCACAATTATGCCACTTACTGGTGGGGATGTCAAATAAAAACTCAATTTAAATGGTTGCAAATGGGATAAAATATTTAGGGATTAAAACAGATAATAATTAACAGAATTTATACAAATTAATTTATCTCCCCCTGCTTAAAAGGTTGAAGAAGATTTGAACAGATGGACGGCCCTGCCAATAATCCTAGTTGGTAGAGTCAACTGTGTAAAAATAAATATATTTCCAAGAGTACAATATCTCTTTCAAACACTACCCATACCATTCCCTCAAGGGTTTTTTTTTCAGGATCTAAATAAACATGTTAGAAAATTTCTTTGGAAAGGTAAGATGACTAGAGTCTTCATAAAAAAAATAACAATGGAAACATGAACTGAGAGGTTTACAACTCCCAAATTTTAAAAATTATTATTGGGCACCCCAAACTAAATTTCTTACCTCCCTATTTGAGGGAGGAGATAGGACTTAATGAGTAAAAATAGAACTGTACAAAGTGGGAGAGAAGATGGCAGAGGATTTTATGTATAAATGGGACTCAAAAATAATAGCTGGTGAGAAAGAAGCTTTGTTAAAACATGTAATTAATATTTAGAGCAAAATAAATTACCAGATGGGGACTAAAGAGGGGGGGGGGCAAAGAGGGGTAATATTCCAAAAACACCCCTGACTCAAAATAGACTTATACCCTTAACAATGGGTAATAAGATTTTAGATATTTGGTCCTGAAAAGAGATCAGATTTATCAAAGTTTGTTATGAGCAGGGGAAACTTGTGTCATTTGAACAATTAAAAAACAGGTTTGGTATTGCTAATAATACAAAATTCTGCTATTTTCAGTTCAGGGCATATTTAAGGAATAAACTGGGCCCAACAATGACTCTATCAAAGTGCAGTGATGTGGAGACTCTGATTCGAAAGGGAAACACCAAGAAATTTACTTCAGCCACGTATCTCTTACTTCAAATAGAAAACCCCTAAGCAGGGGGTACATAAATCTAGACAGAGATGGAAATCAGACTTAAATAGAAGCACTGATGAATAAAATTACTCCAATTTATGCCGGGTTTGTATGACAAATGCATTAAATGTAAGATACAGATTGGTGGAATATAATTTTTGCACCAACCATACCTCACACCATAAAAATTAAATAAAATCAGACATTTCAGATCAATGCTTTAGGTGCAGTGAGGAGATAGGAGCTATTTTTACATTAAACTTAGGCGTATTCCAAGGTAAGACTTTTTTGGGTAGAGCTGGGGAAACTCTTAGAGCAAATTAGAATAATTCAATTTCCACAGAACCCAGAATTATTCTTATTGGGGAATATGGCCAGTGTAAGACCTAAAATGAAGTTGGCCCAACGTCAACCAATATTTGTCAAGATTGTATTGGCAGTGGCCAACAAATATATAGCTGTTACTTGGATGTCTGATTTGCATCTAGGTATAGCCCATTGGAATGCGGAAATGCATAGTTGTATTCCCCTTGAGATGATCACCTATAACCTAAGAAATAAGTATGACATGTTCTTACAAATATGGCAACCATATCTACAAAATGCAGGTGCAAATCTTTAATTGTGCCCATCTCACCCATGAGACCTATGCTAGCATCCCCTTGAGGTCCAGGTAAATTTTGAAATGTGAAATTTGTGGGGTATGACAGATCCCAGAGAATCCCTATTTCTCATTTTCTTTCTTTCTTTCCTTTTCTTTTCTCTCTTTCTTCTTCTCTTCCCTTCTTTGGGACTTTCTTTCTTTACTAACTTTTCATGGGAGGGTGGGGATTATAGCCTCCATGTATCACAGATCATTATTTTTACTCTGTATTCAAGTTTTTCCTGGTTTTATTAATTGCATGTTTGGTTTTAAAAATTTAAATAAAATATTTTTTTTTAATTCCTAAATTTGGTTGATCACCAGAATTCCAGCCATTGTAAACCACCTTTACAGAAGGGGTTAGGTTAGGGTTAGATTTAGAACCATAGAACACTAGTGCCCTTCTAGTCTGTGCCCAACCTTTTTTTTTGCCTAGTCTTACCCCTCCCATTCATGTTCCTATCCAAATTCTTCTTAAATATAGAATCTCCAATCACAATTGTATGCTTCTTCGCTTTCTGCATCACAGGGCCAGACCCCTGGTCACTAAGATTGTCCTCTGTCAGGTCATCCTCAGCAATACTATCCAGGTTGATATACCAGTTGCTAAGGGGTCGGCCCTTTACGTTCTGTCTATTATCTCGTCACTCTCCCTAATGAGCAGAAGGTCATCAACCTGCAGCTCCAATTCCTTATGATCCCTAAAGAGCTGCATCTCAGTGCACCTGGCTCAGATGTAGGCATCAGGAAGGCTTGGAGTTTCCCAGGGACCCCACATCTGACACTCACTACAGAGCACTAGCCCTACAAACATACTGCCTAGTACACACAGTTTAAAATGCCACTGCTAACCTGTAGCCAACCAGAATAGGATCCTTTTATTCTCACTCACTGTTTCCTGCCGATCAGCCAATAGTCTACCCATGCTAGTATCTTTGCTGTAATTCCACAGTCTCTCATCTGGTTAAGCAGCCTAGTGCGACACCTTGACAAAGGCCTTTTGAAAATCCAAATATACAGCATTCACTGCATTTCCTTTGTTGAGCCTGCTGGTTTCCTAAAAAAATTACAGTGATTGTCAAGCAAGAATTTCCCTTATGGAATCCATGCTGACTTTGCCCCATCTTGTCATGCACCTCCAGGTACTCCGTTACCTTATCCTTGACAATCAACTCCAACAACTTCCCAACCATGGATGTTAAGCTAACAGGTCTATCATTTCCTTTCTGCTGCCTCCCTCCTTTCTTAAATAGCAGAGTGACCTTTGTAATTTTCCATTCCTCAGGAATTATGTCAGAATCTATTGATTCTTGGAAGGTCATTATTAATACCTCCACAATCTCTTTCAGAGCCCAAAGGTGTATCCCATCTGGTCTGGGAGACATGTCTACCATTAGACCATTCAACTTTTCAACCAACTTCTCCCTGGTAATCATGAATTCAATCACCTCTCTTTCCTGACACCTTTGAAAGTCAGGTATACTACTGATATCTTCAATAGAGAAGACTGATGCAAAATACTCATTCAGTTTCTCTGCCATTTCCTTGTCTCCCATTGCAATTACTCCAGCGTCATTTTCTATCAGCCCTATATCTACACTCACCTTATATATACTTAAAAAAGATTTTAGTATCCTTTTTGATATGATTTGCTAGCTTCTTTTCAAAGTTCATCTTTTGCCTCCTAATGAACTTCTTACTTGCCTTGTCTAAGTTTTAAAAAAATTCCCAGTCCTCTATCTTCCTACTAATTTTTGCTTCCTTAAATGGCCTCTCTTTTGCTTTTACTTTGGCTTTGACTTCTCTTGTCAGCCACAACTGTGTCATTTTTCCATTCAAATACTTCTTTTTCTTTGGAATATACCTGTCCTGCACCATCCTTAGTTCTCACAGAAGCTTCGGCCATTGCTGTTCTGCCATCTTCCCTGCTAGTGTGCCTTTCCAATCAAGTTGGGCCAGTTCTTTCTCTCTGAAGTCCTCCTTTATTCCACTGGTTTGCTGATACCTCTGACTTTAGTTTCTCGCACTCAAACGGCAGGGTGAATTCTATCATGTGATCACTGCCTCACAGTTCAGCGGGCAGCAACCTCCTTTGAAGAAGACCGCAGAGCCCACCTCACTGACAAAAGACAAAGGAGGAAAAACCCAACACCCAACCCCAACCAACCAATTTTCCCTTGCAATCACTGCAACCGTGCCTGCCTGTCCCGCATCGGACTTGTCAGTCACAAACGAGCCTGCAGCAGACATGGTCATACCCCTCCATAAATCTTCGTCCGCGAAGCCAAGCCAAAGAAGAGAGATGATCACTGCCCACTAAAGGCTCCATTGCCCTCAGCTCCCATATCAATGCCTGTTCCTTACATAATAGCTAATCCAGAATTGCTATTTCCCTGGTCCCTCAGCCACAAGTTAAGACGCCACCCTGAAGGCATTCAATAAATTCCTTCCCTTGGGATTCAGCAACAACTTGGTTTTCCCAATCAACCTGCATATTGAAATCCCTCATGACGATTGTAATATTGTCCTTTGTGCATGGCTTCTCTATCTCCCTCTGTAGTTTGTATGCCACCTCCTGACTACTGTTTGGAGGTCTGTACACCACTCCTATCAAGGTGTTTTTACCCTTACAGATTCTTAATTCCTCTGATCCAATGTCTCCTACCTCCAAAGTTTTCATTCTATTTTTAACTAGCAGAACCACCCACCCCCCCCCCCCCCCACCCCGCCTACCTTCCTCTGCTTCCAATACAATGTGTATCCATAGATATTTAATTCCCAGCTGTAACCTTCTTTAAGCCACAACTCAGTGATGGCCACAATGTCATATCTGCTCACTTCCAGCTGTGCTGCAGGATCATCAACCTTATTTCTTATACTCCAGCTATTTAAATACAAGATCTTCAGTACTGTTTACATCACCCTTTTCAATTGTGTTTCCAAATTATCCCAAGTTTGTTTCGATATTAGTCCCAAAAGGCACAAAAGAAGAAGTTAAAAGACTTTGTAAAATGGTGATCTTGTAGCATGGGACAGATTACAAGAGAATGATACAAGTCAGGCAGAGATCTCAGCATAAAAATAAATGTGTTCTCACTGAGTAAAGACACAAAATGCTGGAGAAACTCAGCTGTAGCAAAGATAATAATACATAACCAATGTTTCAGGGTTGAGTCTTTCATCAAGGAATGAAAGAATGTCAGCAGGTGTCTGAACAAAAGGATGGGGGGGAAGAGGGGAGAAAAGGCAGGAAATGATAGGTGGAGAAGGGAGACAGGGGACAGCAGCAATCAGGGGGAGGAGGGATGGCTGGGTGGTGGAGGAAAGGGAGGGGGGAGAACTGTAAAAACTGGAAATAGGGAGGGGAAAAAGGTGAGTAGGTTAGCAGAAAGCAGAGGAGTAGATGTTAATGCCTTCTGATTGGAGGGCGCCCAGTCAAAAAATAAGGTGTTGATCTTCCAGTCTGTGGGTGGTCAGGGTGGGATAGTACATAAGGCCATGGACAGACATATGAGTATGGGACTGTGTCTCAGAATTGAAATGGTTGGCTACTGGGAGGTTTCTGTTGTAGTGGAGGGAGTGGAGGTGCTCAACGAAGTAATCTCCCAATGTGCAATCAGTCTCTCTGATGTAGAGAAGGCCACAAGGGGAGCACCGGATGCAGTAAATCAGTCTTGTGACTATACTTTACTTCAAAGGCCTGTTTGGGGTCCTGGTCCATGGTGAAGGAAGAAGTGTGGGCACAAGTGTTGCACCTCCTGGATCCCCAGGGGAAGGTGCAGGGGGGAAATAGATGGGGAGGGGAATGGATGAGGAGGGATGAGTGCATGAGGGAATTATGGAGGGAGAGGACCCTGCGGAAGGCAGAGAGGGGAGGACAAGGGAAATGTGCATGGTGGTAGGATCCTGCAGTAAGTGCCAGGAATTCTGGTGGTGAGGTGAGACAAAGGGGACAAAGGGGATTCTATTTTTGTTGTGTCTGTGGGCAGAGGGAGCCAGGGTAGATGAACAGGTGAAGGCTGAGTTGATGGTGGTTCAGGGGAAGTGATATTTGTGGAAGAAGGTAGATATTTCAGAAGATCTTGACTAGAAGGCCTCATCTTGGGAACAGAAGTGTTAGAGATGGAGAAATTGGGAGAAGGGGATGGAATCCTTACAGGGAATGGGGTGTGAAGAAGTGTGGACAAGGTAGTTGTGGGAGTTGGTTTTGTAATATACCAGTGGAAAGCTTGTCTCCTGAGATAGAGACAGAGAGATCCAGAAAGCGGAGAGTGTTGTTGGAGATGGACCAGGTAAATTTGAGATCAGGGTGGAAGTTGACCGCAAAGAGGATGAAGTTGACAAACTCATCGCAGGTGTTCACACTGAGGCCTGGGAGAACCAATACAGTTTGACAGAGAACACTAGCAAGTTGAAAAAACTCATCCCGTTGACAACTATGTATAAAAAAATTTGTACAATACAGAGATTAAAAATATAAGGTTGGATTGGATCTTCTATTTTTTTCAAAGGATTGAATTAGTGATAGAATGTCATGACTGAGATAATATAGGATTAGAGTTTTATTCAATTTGCATTTAATCCACAAAGATATCTTGATCTAGAAAATAACAAAATTCAAGGATTACTCCTGAAAATCAGAATAGGTATTCTCATTCATTCTTGAAACTAGCTATTTTATATAAGTGCTATGCTGCTGTACAAATTCCCCATTACTTCTTTGCACATTCAAGATATGTCTTTCAATTTTTAAAAACAACCAATAATATTCTGTAGTTTAAAGAGGACATGAGCTCTTCTTTCCCCCCTTTGCTTTAGTAAGATTGTTAACATTTATCTGTCCTTAACAGGAGAATGATGTACTGCAGAATTTCTGCCAATGTCGTCAGTGGCTGAGAATTGCACAATGGTGCCAGCTTGGTATGTCTTCCTGATTGTCTTTCATCCTCTGGGGTTATCTGCCCTGCTGGAGTTTGGCACATTCCACAATTACTCCATTGAAATCAGTGACTCATTTTGGTTGCAAACAGCACTGCACACAGAAAACTATTAATTTTAGATTTAGATATGTAGCACAGTAACAGGCCCTTCCGGCCCTCGAGTTTGTGCACCCAAAAATACCCTAATTAATTTACGTTATGAACAGTGGGAGGAATCTGAAGCACCCAGAGGAAACCCACACAGACATCAGGAGAATGTACAAACTCATTTTGAGAGCTCAAACTGAAGAAGGCACCACTCAAGTCAAGTCAAGTTTATTGACATCTGATTGCACAAGTACAACCTGATAAAGCAGCGTTCTCTGATCCTCACTGCAAAAACACACAACCAGATATAACACATATACAGACAAATAATATATATTCAGGGCAATTATTATATCTATAAAAATAAATATTGTTTTGTACAAATGAGAGTCTTGGATGGTTAACATTCTCACTGCCCATGGGACTCTTCTTCAGAGGAAGCTCCTTCTCTCCTCAAATAAATTCACAAAAATAACTGAGTCAAAATGTAATTATCAATTGGTTATAATTAACATGCTGATACAATAAATTTTTCTCTTCATTTGTATTATGTTGTTTCTTTTTTGCAGTTTAGAGATACAATAGAGAAAACTACATGTTAGCCCTCACTATAACAGATAACTTTTCCTTGTGAAAATCCAGCCAGTGCATCTCATGATCTGGAATTATCACTGAAACCACAAAGGTAAATTGTATATATTCATGAGTGTGGTAAGAGTTTTCCCGAACCATGAATAATGGTGGGTGGGATTTAAAGGGGAGTGAGAAGGAGCCACAACTGAAATTCCTCTTCTGTAAACCACTGCAAATGAAGAATTTTGCCTGCTACCCAGGCTCCAAATGCCCAAGTCTCTCATGCACTTTTAGCAGCTCACAATTTCAGCAGATTTGGAGCCAAAATATTTTTGAAGCAGGTGCATTCAGAAAGATGAGGAGCAAATAAAAGATTGTTCTCCCAATAATCTTCTAAAAAGCACCTGAAGTAATAGACAAATGTACACAAGAGCCTTGGTTAGACCACACCTTGTGTGGCAAAGGTTAGTGTAGCAGTTAGCACAACGCTATTACTATCTGTAAGGAATGTGTTCATTCTACCAGTGACCTACGTGGGTTTTTTCTGGGTGCTCCAGTTTCCACATACCCTCCAAAACATTTAGGGTTGTAGGTTAATTGTGTGCAATTGGGCGGCACTGGTTTCAATGGCTGGAAACAGTTTCTACTGTGTTGTAACTAAAATATATTATGGCAGCTCAACTGGCACAGCAGCACGACACTATTACAGTGCCAGCGACCTGGGTTTGAATCCAGCAAAGTCTGTAAGGAGTTTGTATGTTCTCCCCATGACCTGCCTGGGTTTTGCCTGGGTGCTCCAGTTTTCTCCCACACTTCAAAATGTACAGGAATTTATTAATAATTGGGTGAAATACGGTGGCAGGGGTTTAAATGGCCAGAATCGGATACAACTGTGCTGTAAATAATATTGAAAATATCCTGATCTAAGAAAGGATGACTTACCCTAAAGGGAATACAGTGAAGACTCAGTAGACTGGTTCCAGGGATGGAGGAGAGTATGAGTAGACTGGGATTATATTCTCTGGTGTCAGAATCAGAATAATTTTTTTGCTATGAGCACGTCACAAAGTTTGTTGTTTTACGGCAGCAGTATTGTGCATTAGCAGTACAAAATTGCTATAAATTACAATTCTGTAAACAAAAGATTTAAAAAAAAATCAATAATTAGTACAAAAAAAAGGAAAAAAGTGAGGTAGCGTCGTAGAGTCCATAAATTCATTGTCCATTCAAAACTCTGATGGTGGAGGGGAAGAAGCTGTTTTTGTAACATTGAGGATGTGTCTTCAGGCTCCTGTATCTCCTTCCTGATGGTAGCGGAGAAAAAAAGGCATGGCCTGGGTGGTGAGGGTCATGACAGTATGGCACCTGCTCTCCTCCCCCCACCCACTGAGTTCTTGTTTCCTCCCCCCCCATCCCCGCAATTATCCAATTAGATCTCTTCTGATGTCAACTGTGATGGTGGCATCAGAGTTACATCTTGGATCTACATATGAATTGGAAGACTGCTCTGATGACTGCCAGGGTGAAGGTGCCAGGGATGGACCACACCTGGGAGTACCTTGCCACCTAATGACCAGGTTCTTCCCTGCTATTTACAGGGAGTTTCAAGCCCACAGACCAAATTTCTGGTGGATCTTTATGATCTGCTCCGACCAGTTATTATTTTCCCGCCTCAGCTCCTCCAAACCAGATGCTGAACACCTTCAGGTAGTCAGATCTGACTGTGAAGGGGATCAATGAAAAGATGACCATTTTTTTGTATCTCTTATTGAGCTCTGTGTATTGCTGGCAAATGATACTCTTCTCTTGTCCCTTTCTTGGTGATGGAAGATTGTGGGTTTGTGAGGTGTTGCTGGAATGTAGAATAACATATTTATGGTGTAGAAGAGAAGCAACAGAGCTGGTAAATAAGAAATATCTTTATACTGTGCTGAGGAATTCCATGATGTATTTCTATGGTGGGGGGAGGGGGAGGGGCATATCTGATACAGGTCATGAAAGAACACATTAGCAAACTTTAAAAGCAGAACCAAAAAAGTGGTCATCTCCAGATTACTACCTGAGCTACGTGAAAATTGGCACATGGTCAAGAAGATTTACAGAATTAAATGCATGGCTTAAGGATTGGTGTGGGAGAATGGATTCCAATTCACTGGAAATTGGCACCAGTATTGAGGAAGGAAGGAGCTGTTTGAAGGGGATGGGCTCCATCTGCATCGTGATGGCACCTGGATCCTGGCAAATCACCTAACTAGGACTATGGACAGGGCTTTAAACTAAATAGCACTGTAAGGGTTAGGTTCAACAGATTGGAGAAGGATGGAAAAGTGAAAGTGAATAAAAATGCAAAATATAAAAAAAGAGAAAAGTAAGAAGAGTGTATAAAAGCCAATTGCAAAAGAGGAAAAGGTTACCAGATTTAAAAACCACAATGAGTATAAGGGCACTTTATCTGAATGCTCTTAATTTTTGAGACAAAGTCAGTGAACTTGTGACACAAATCAGTACAAAGGGGTATGTATGATTTAGAGGCCATTGCTGAAAAGTGGTTGCAGGTTGGAGAGAATTGGGATTTATCGACTTCCTCGGGAGTTTGCGGAGGAGCTAGTGGAGTTGTTCAAGTGAACTGGTATGGACTTGAAGGGCCGACATGGCCTGTTTCTGTGCTGTAAATGGTTATATGATTAAATATCTAAGGATATCAGGTAATAAGAAAGGACAGGCAAGAAGGTAAGGGTGGGGTATCACTCTTAGTCAGGATCGGCACCAGAGTGAGTGTTAGCAGGTGGTGTTGGGTAACCGCATGGGGGCACACTCTTCTGCTCTAAAACTTGCTCAGCGGGGGGGAGGGGGGGTGCACAGTCCGACTGTCGGTAGGCTCGGTCGGCGGGAGGGGGTGCTTGGAGTTGCTGGTGGTGGCCCATCTGTTGGGTGGATGTGAATCTCATCTGTCCCTCTGACGTAGCAGCCAAAGTGCTGCTTTTATTGCGTGGAAAGTCACTAGCGTGTGTCTAGCTGCAAGCTAGTGATGCTTGACGCACGCTAGTGACATGGGCGGGGGTGGGTCAGGCGACAAGTATGTGGCACAGCATCTCTCAAGGAGGGGCCATGCCTGTGAATGCCCTCCCCCCACCCCCCCACCCCCCGCCCCGGCTCTTGGTTAAGGATGAGATCAGAGAAACAGTGAGAGATGATACAAGTTATAAGGAGCAAAATGTTGAATCCATCTGGGTAGAGATTAGGAACAGTAAAGGGAAAAAAACACAGGTGGGAGATGTCTTTAGGCCACCCAGAAATAGCATTACAGTGGCACAGACAATAAACCAAGAAATATCAGAAGCAGTTATCATGGGAGACTTTAACATGCATATAGACTGCGTGAATCAGGACAGTCAAGGCAACCTTGAGGAGTGCTTCATAGAATGGATCCGTGATAACTTTCATGAGCAACATGTTACTGAATATACGAGGGAACATGCTATCTTGGATCTGGTCCTGTGTAATTAGACAGCTAAAATTAGTGTTCTTGTAGTTACGGACCCTCCTAGAAAGAGTGATTACAGTATGATTGAGTTGCTCATACAAATAAATGCAATAGTTTGGTCTGAAACCAGTGTATTATGGCAAAACAAGGGAAACTACAAGGGGATAAGGGAGGAGTTGGCCAGTATAGACTGGGAATGCAGCCGATATGGAGGGATGGTCGAGGAACAGTGGAAGGCTTTCAAAGAGATTTTTTGCAGTGTTCAACAAAAGTATATTCCAGTTAAAACCAAGGACAGTAAGAGTAGGAACAGCTAGTCTTGGATAACTAAGAAAATAAAGGAAGGCATCAAACTAAAAGTTCATACCTACAAAGTCACCAAGAACAGTAGGAAACTAAAAGACTGAGAAAACTTTAAAAAAACAACAAAGAACCACAAAACAAGCAATAAAGAAAGGAAACGTAGATAATAAAAAAATGAGCACAAAATATAAAAAAGATAGTAAAAGTTTTTATAATAATATAAAGCAGAAAAGGGTGACTAAGTGAACATAGGTCCTTTGCAGGATGAGAAGAGGAAACTAATATTGTGTAATGAATGAATGGCTGAGGCTTTGAATGACTACTTGTGTTGGGTCTTCATGGTAGAGTACACGTCTATTATGGCGATGACAGAGGATGCGATAGGAGATGAGGACCTGGATACAATAACTATCAGAGAACCATAGACCACAATCACTGATGATTGGTAAGAACATCTCCTCCACAATCTCCATCAGTACCAGAGCACCACAGGGTTGCATTCTTAGCCCACTGCTTTACACTGATGACTATGTGATTCGGAATGACAACACCAACATCCACAAATTTGCTGACACTACCATGTATAAAAAGGGACAATGAGTCAGCATACAGGAGGGAGATTTAGAAACAGTTCAAAATGCTAATACTACGATCATTGGAGAGGTGAGTAATATTATTTTTGACTGAGATCCATTAAGAGATTCTAGGCAAAAATAGGGAAGGAATTTCTCATGGATCTCTACTCAGAGAGAGATCGAAGAGCTTGAGAAATATGTGCCAATGAACAACTAGACAATGAGAAAAGGATGACAAATTCATATGGGATGCTTCCTTCTGATTTTAGTTCATCACAACACTCTGAGGTGTAGTCACAGGGCACCATTGTCTGCACACAGCAAGCTTCCATTGTGATAACAATCCATTATAAGATTGCAACAGATACGCTGGAGTTATTCAGCAGGCTTGCAGCATTAATGGAGAGACTGACAGGTTTTAACAGTTTGGGTGTGAGATGAATATTGACCAAATCCCTGGGATAATTTTCTTCCTCTTTAAAATTGTGCAATAGTTTATTTTCAAAAGACAGTGATTCCAAGGGTGTTGTTATGCTTCACCACTGCACTGGCCAATTTACCCTCAAGGATCTGGACTTATATCTGCCATCTTCTGCATTGGGTTCGAGAGTTCCAACACAGAGCAAACACTGATAGGAATTGCAAGATGTAAATGTCAGGATGAGGGAGAGAAAACTTGAACCTCAGCAAGACTCAGGAGACACTGGGATTTGGAGGGTATGCAAGGACATGATGGAATTACACTCATTTGAACCATCAGGCTTGCATTTCTCTTGAAGAACCTATGCCTTTACCTTCCCCACTATACATCAGTTGCTACTTTTACATTCCTGGCTAACAGGATTCAGTCAAAGAATTTTGGATTGACACAATTGAAGGTCAAATATTTGAGAATTAGACATGCAAATACAAAATATCCTGGGGCTTCCATGTGGATGCCATCACAAAGAAGACTTACCAGATGCTATACTTCTTGAGGAGTTTGAGGTGATTTGGAATGTCACCAAAGACACTTGAAAATTTCTACAGGTGTACAGTAGAGAGCTTTCTGTCTGGTATGGAGTTGCTAATACACAGGACAGGAAAATAATGCAGAGTTGTGAATGTGGCCACCACCACCAATCTTCACTCCATTGAGGACATCAACAAGAAGCAGTGTCTTAAGAAAGCAGACTCTATTCTCCAGGACCTTCACTAGTCAAACCACACCCTCTTCACACTGCTACCGTCAGGAAGAGGAAGAGGAGCCTGACGCCCAATGGTACAGAAACAACTTCCCCACTGCCATCAGATTTCTGAATGGACAATGAACCACAGACACCACCTCACTCTCTCTCTCTCATTTATTTATTTTAAAAACATTAATTTATAACAATATTTGCACCTGTACTGCTACGCAAAACAATGACTTTCATAATATGTTCATAACAATAAATTCTGATTCTGAATAAAAGGCACCAAAGGCAATTAATAAATATTATGAAGTATTAATTTCATGCAGTTGAACAACACAAGAAATATGTTTAAAGAAAATAGTTGAATGAATATTTTTTGTTGGAAACATTGTGTGTGATGCCAGGTAAATATTTCTCTTTCCATAAATTGATAGGTTTTTTCTTTCTTTGGCTTGGCTTCGCGGACAAAGATTTATGGAGGGGTAATGTCCACGTCAGCTGCAGGCTCGTTTGTGGCTGACAAGTCCGATGCGGGACAGGCAGACACGGTTGCAGCGGTTGCAAGGAAAAATTGGTTGGTTGGGGCTGGGTGTTGGGTTTAAGGTATTTCTTCTCTTTGGCTTGGCTTCGCGGACGAAGATTTATGGAGGGGTAAATGTGCACGTCAGCTGCAGGCTCGTTTGTGGCTGACAAGTCCGATGCGGGACAGGCAGACATGGTTGCAGCGGTTGCAAGGGAAAATTGGTTGGTTGGGGTTGGGTGTTGGGTTTTTCCTCCTTTGTCCTTTGTCAGTGAGGTGGGCTCTGCGGTCTTCTTCAAAGGAGGTTGCTGCCCGCCGAACTGTGAGGCGCCAAGATGCATGGTTTGAGGTGATATCAGCCCACTGGCGGTGGTCAATGTGGCAGGCACCAAGAGCTTTCTTTAGGCAGTCCTTGTACCTCTTCTTTGGTGCACTTCTATCGTGGAGGCCAGTGGAGAGCTCGCCATATAACACGATCTTGGGAAGGCAATGGTCCTCCATTCTGGAGACGTGACCTACCCAGTAACAGCTCTAACTTTGATAACCTGTACTCTAGTGACACCTACAGGACTAACATTTACTACAGCTGCTCAGAATCAGGCAAAGAAAATAAATGCATCGAGTGCAGAAAATTTAATATGTGGTAAATAGAATAATGTTCATATTATGACAATGAAGGTATTTACACCCTACAAAAAATTACTGTGGCAAAGTGATAAGATCTAATTTGTAAGTTGCAATCTGCTGGAAGAACTCAGCAGGTCGGCCAGCATTAGTGGGAGAGAAAGAATTGTCAAAGCCTCACACTTTATCAAGTCTTGACCTGAAACTTTAATGCTTTTTCTCCCACTGACACTGCTCAACCTGTTGTGTTCTTCCAGCACAATGTTTTTGGGTTCAGACTTCAGCATCTGCATTCTCTCACATGTCTCTAATTTGTTAGGTTAATGCTTCCAACATGCGGGCAATAGACAAATTCACCTTTGGCAGATTTGCTTAACTTCAAGCAAAGAAACTACTGGTATCACTTGGCAGGTCAGGCAGCATTTGTGGAAAGAGAAACAGAATTAATGTTTCAGGTTAAAACAATTTCTGCAGACTTTCCTTTTTCACAGGTGCTGCCTGACTTGCTGGATGTAGCTGTTTTTAATTTATAAATTATTCTTTGCTAAACTTTGTCACTAGTTCATCATTTTCAAATGATGATCTTGCATCTGTCAGGATGTTTGTTTAATGCTGAAAATCACTTACATTTTCACTGAAACCAACTTGGCGTGTTTGGAGTGGAATCACACCATTCAGATTTTTACTGAGCTACTGATTAGCTGATGCAGGTAACGGGGTTTAGATATTTTAAAAGGGATAGGATCGGTGTTGGGGGGGGGTTGTTGGTGGTTAAAAAGAGGTGTGGGGGTAGCATTACTGGTCAGGGATAGTATCATGGCTACAGAAAGGGGGAGGGTGTATCTAGTGGGTCGATGCAGGTGAAAGTCAAAAATAGGAATGGAGCAATCACTGTATAAGCCCCCAAATAGCCCTCATGACACTGAGAGACAGATTTTGAAATGGAGCAGAGGTAACAGGGTAGTTGTTATGGGAGACTTCAACTTCCCAAATACTGACTGGCACCTCCTTAGTACATTGCTTCGCATTGCTGTCACTTAATCTGGAGCATCTATCTTCTAATTCATCAACATGCTTGCACAAGTTGTTCAATTCAAGCTCAAAAAATCGTAAACATTCACCAGGTACTTCGGTTAATCTCTGGACTTGGTCAAGTTTAGTGTCAATCTGACTTAAGATGACTTTTAAATGATCAGATAACGACTATCTGTGCTGATTCGGTTACTCAGAAATAGCCTCCATAGTCAGATCATTGGCACTTCTTTCTTCCTTGATTTACCATTTCTTGTAGTGATTGTAATGCAATCATAAATAAAAGAAAGGCATGGTGTAAGAAATGTAAAGTAGACAGGAGCATCCAACTGCTGTTGCTACGCCATGCTGCAACCAACCAGAAGTCGACTATTCATAGGTTCTGATAAGCCACTGCTAATCTGAATGGGTAAAGTTTCCACAAATGCCATCTGTTGTGTGTGGAGGAAATGTAGCCTCCCTGCTTGCCTGGAGTGTGCGTTTTACAGGTGATCATGCGTCCTCCCTGTCTGAAACTTATTCAGAAGTCACATCACCTGTCAATCAAGGTTGGACTCCAGCCATCCATTAGTGCACACCGTGCCATTGACCTGTTTAAATTAACTAGAGTAATTTTTGGCTCAGCACCCAAATCAGAACTGTATAAACAGTGATGCGTAGCACATTTCTTTCTCTCTGCTTTGTGGTTCAACCCCCAGATCGCTATTGTGGACGTCACTGGAACTGTTGCATGTAAGGTGTGCACTACACAGAAGCTGAGCTGTAGAACTGCGATAGAACAGTACTTGCAGAGAGCCACTCCCCCATTGATACAGGGAATTGGGTGTGCATGTGTGAAAGTCCTTGCCTGTAGAGTGTGTAAATCGAGGGTGTGAGGTGTAGAGTATAGGCAGCCACTGGTATCAGAATCCAACCTAGGTGCGTTGTGAATGTCTGTTTCTTCTTTGGCTTGGCTTCGGGGACGAAGATTTATGGAGGGGTAATGTCCACATCAGCTGCAGGCTCGTTTGTGGCTGACAAGTCAGATGCGGGACAGGCCGACACGGTTGCAGCGGTTGCAAGGGAAAATTGGTGGGTTTGGTGTTGGGTTTTTCCTCCTTTGTCTTTTGTCAGTGAGGTGGGCTCTGCGGTCTTCTTCAAAGGAGGTTTCTGCCCGCCGAACTGTGAGGCGCCAAGATGCACGGTTTGAGGTGATATCAGCCCACTGGCAGTGGTCAATGTGGCAGGCACCAAGAGATTTCTTTAGGCAGTCCTTGTACCTCTTCTTTGGTGCACCTCTGTCTCGGTGGCCAGTGGAGAGCTCGCCATATAACACGATCTTGGGAAGGCGATGGTCCTCCATTCTGGAGAAGTGACCTACCCAGCGCAGTTGGATCTTCAGCAGCGTGGATTGGATGCTGTCGGCCTCTGCCATCTCGAGTACTTCGATGTTGGAGATGAAGTCGCTCCAACTTGTTGAGGATGGAGCGGAGACAACGCTGGTGGAAGTGTTCTAGGAGCCGTAGGTGATGCCGGTAAAGGACCCATGATTCGGAGCTGAACAGGAGTGTGGGTATGACAACGGCTCTGTATATGCTAATCTTTGTGAGGTTTTTCAGTTGGTTGTTTTTCCAGACTCATTTGTGTAGTCTTCCAAAGGCGCTATTTGCCTTGGCGAGTCTGTTGTCTATCTTGTTGTCGATCCTTGCATCCGATGAAATGGTGCAGCCGAGATAGGTAAACTGGTTGACCGTTTTGAGTTTTGTGTGCCTGATGGAGATGTGGGGGTGGCTGATAGTCATGGTGGGGAGCTGGCTGATGGAGGACCTCAGTTTTCTTCAGGCTGACTTCCAGGCCAAACATTTTGGCAGTTTCTGCAAAACAGGAAGTCAAGCGCTGAAGAGCTGGCTCTGAATGGGCAACTAAAGCGGCATCGTCTCCAAAGAGTAGTTCACGGACAAGTTGCTCTTGTGTCTTGGTGTGAGCTTGCAGACGCCTCAGATTGAAGAGACTGCCATTGTTGTTTAAGATGCCGCTTTAGTTGCCCATTCAGAGCCAGCTCTTCAGCGTTTGACGTCCTGCTTTGCGGAAACTGCCAAAATGTTTGGCCTGGAAGTCAGCCTGAAGAAAACTGAGGTCCTCCATCAGCCAGCTCCCCACCATGACTACCAGCCCCCCCACATCTCCATCGGGCACACAAAACTCAAAACGGTCAACCAGTTTACCTATCTCGGCTGCACCATTTCATCAGATGCAAGGATCGACAATGAGATAGACAACAGACTCGCCAAGGCAAATAGCGCCTTTGGAAGACTACACAAAAGAGTCTGGAAAAACAACCAACTGAAAAACCTCACAAAGATAAGCGTATACAGAGCCGTTGTCATACCCACACTCCTGTTCGGCTCCGAATCATGGGTCCTCTACCGGCACCACCTACGGCTCCTAGAACGCTTCCACCAGCGTTGTCTCCGCTCCATCCTCAACATCCATTGGAGCGCTCACACCCCTAACGTCGAGGTACTCGAGATGGCAGAGGTCGACAGCATCGAGTCCACGCTGCTGAAGATCCAGCTGCGCTGGATGGGTCACGTCTCCAGAATGGAGGACCATCGCCTTCCCAAGATCGTATTATATGGCGAGCTCTCCACTGGCCACCGTGACAGAGGTGCACCAAAGAAAAGGTACAAGGACTGCCTAAAGAAATCTCTTGGTGCCTGCCACATTGACCACCGCCAGTGGGCTGATAACGCCTCAAACCGTGCATCTTGGCGCCTCACAGTTTGGCGGGCAGCAGCCTCCTTTGAAGAAGACCGCAGAGCCCACCTCACTGACAAAAGGCAAAGGAGGAAAAACCCAACACCCAACCCCAACCAACCAATTTTCCCTTGCAACCGCTGCAATCGTGTCTGCCTGTCCCGCATCGGACTGGTCAGCCACAAACGAGCCTGCAGCTGACGTGGACTTTTTACCCCCTCCATAAATCTTCGTCCGCGAAGCCAAGCCAAAGTAAGTAAGAATGTAGTAATCGAGTACCGTTTGACGTTCTCCCCTGTTTGTCTCCTGTGTGTTAATTAAAGTTACGTGTGATTGTGACAATTCATAGGTTCTGATGAAGCACTTCCAAACTGAATGGATGAGCATCCACAAATGCTATCAGCTATTCAATGCTTCCAGTTTTGAAATGTAATGGGAAAAAAATCCTATTGATTAATGTAGTTGAATGTCAATAGTCGAGAGAAGTAGAGCCTGGTGTAAATACTAATAACTAAATGATACATCAGATTTAACCAAGAAAGAAGGATAATGATACAATTTTATTAGCTTAACTAGCTAATTTAAAAATGTAAAATTTTACATAAAAAGTGCTGAGACATAGAAATGCATAAAGGTTAATCATTGCTTGATGATAAATTTGTCCAAGTGATTAACTGGTCTCTCAAAATTGGCAGAGCTAAACAAGAAAATCTGCAGATGCCATGATAGGAGTGTACACAAAAATAATGAAGACACTCAGCAAGTCATGCAGCTCATACATTGATGAAAGGCTTCATTAAAAAAATTGCTGTGTGACTTGCTGAGTGTCTCCAGTATTTTTGTGTAAACTCTCAAAAACTAATGTCTGAGGTATGACTAAACCTTCAGGTGATTTCAAATAATCCAAATAGCTAGTACAAGCAGGAAAATAAGTATCAAACAAAGTCAAACTCCAAAATTTAAAAACCAAAATGTTATTACGAAGAAACATTACAACTAATTCTGGAGAATTTATTAGGAGACAAATAACACATTTACAAATTATACGTAACAATCTCCATTACAAAATTAATTGAGGAACGTTTTTACAGTATCAGTCAGACTCATTTACAAGGCACATTTATTAAAGATGAGATGTCCTGGAGTCTTGTAGAGTGCCATCTGTTTTTATTCTGGACTTTGTGCCTTGGATTTTAAATCATAATTGTACCTGAGAACACAAAACAAGATGGTAACCAAATGCCCAAGCAAAATACAATACAGAAGATACTGTTAGGTCTGCTTTTTTCATGAATGAGTGAGACAAACACCAGACTGAGTCGAAATCAGGGTTCTTTGTTCTTTATTACCGGATTGTAACACTTGCGACTAACAATGTTAGTCGGAGAATGCATTCTGCCGTTATCAGCAAAATGGTGATTTTTTATACCCTTGGATACATGCTTAGAACATCATCATATCATTACTTGTCCAATGACTAAAACTGTTGCTATCCTTTCCCTGCTAGCTTCCTGCCTCTCAATCCATCAATGTCTCTCTTATCTTGTATGTACAAGGATGCATTCACATCTTGTTACAGCCCTGCACAGGGTAACTCCTTACACATTCCCATCTCATGATGTTTTACCTAACAGGAGTACAAGGACACCTCCCCTTCTTGTTACAGCCCTGCACAGGGTAACTCCTTACACATTCCCATCTCATGATGTTTTACCTTACAATACACATGGGTTTGATAGACTGTGCTTGATTGGTAGGATGATGTTTGTAACCTAAAACTAGTGGTACTTCAGGTGCAGGATTCCCCAAAGGTTAACTTGAAGTCAAGTCAGTTGTAAGGAAGGCAAATGAAATGTTAGCATTCATTTTGAGAGGTCAAGAATATAAAGACAAATGCTGAGGTTTTACAAGGTGTCGGTCAGACCACATTTGGAGGATTGTGAGTTTGGGCCCTGTTCCTGAGGAAGGATATACTGGCGTTGGAGAGGATCTAGAGGAGGTTTATGAGAATGATCCCAGGATGAAAGGGTTAACGTATTTGATGGCTCTGAGTCTGTACTCACTGGAGTTTAGAAGGATGCGGGGGGGGGGATATCATCGAAATACCCCAAATTTCATCAGGGTTACATAGAGTGGACGTGGAGAAAATTTTCTAGTGCTGGGAGAGTATAGGACCAGAGGGCACAGCCTCAAAATAAAAAGACGTCTCTTCAGAACAGAGATAAGAAGCTTCTTCAGAGGGTAGTGCATCTGTGGAATTTGTTGCCACATACATCTTTGGAGGCTATTTTATTTAAAGCAGAGGTTAATAGGTTCTTGATCAGTAATGGTGTTAAAGGGAGAAGGAAGGAGAATGGGTTGAATGGAAAAATACATCAGCCATGTTTTGAGACAGCACTGGATATGAAATAAATTAACAGAGAAACTAATTTATTGAATAGATAAAACTAAAATTTTGAAATTGCTACTCCATCTCACATATAGGTAAGATGCATATAATTCAGTTTTTGACTTCGTGCATATAAAATCCTAAGTTTGGAGTCATATTTACGATGGCTAAACTACACAGTATACAAACTTTACTCTTACTTACTTTGTGATACGGATCAGCTGTATACCACCTGCACAGCCCAAAAAGAAGTTTACAGCAAACAAACTCCAGTTCTTGGGAATGATCACGAGAGAGTATCTGGACCAAATCAAACCTATTGAAAATATAAACTGTTAGTTTTCATTTGCAGCTTGTGTCTCTTCTCATGCTTCTGTTTAACCTGCAGAACATTTCCAACATTTTCTGTTTTTTAAATTCACGGGGACTACCAATGTTAATCCCCTGAACATTTTTTTTTGGCAAACTTTTCTTCTCTCTCTCCCTAAAGATTCCAGATTCCCAACCTTTCCCTCTAACCTCTCTCTGCATCCTAGTGCAAGTTCAAATTTATTGTCAGAATACATATATGTCATCATATACAACCCTGAGATTCTTTTTCCTGCAGGCCAGACAGAATTTCTACTCATTAGATATGTAACAGTATTCAAGAAAAAAGATACATATTCAAAAGAGAAATGTAAACAAACTGACTGTGCAAATGCAGAAAAAAATTATTCAGTCGTAAATAATGTGCACAGTAAGAGTCCTTAAACAAGTCTCTGATTGAGTCTGATGTTTGAGTGGTAGCAACTGTTCCTGAACCTGGTGGGATGAGTCTTATGGCACAAATGTCTCTTTACTGAAGACAGTAGTGAGAATAGAGCATTTCCTGGATGGTGTGGATCCCCTCAACTTCTCAAATATTGAGCTCAAATTAACTGTCCTCCAGGACCAAGGACCAGAGACCCTCTCTGATCCTTCAAGCTCAAATACTTGCTATTAAACTGCGTGGGTGTTTGAGTTTGCTCGATAAAATTATAATCCCTCTGTAATATTGAAAGTATTTTAGTCACTGGTAGAGAAACTGCACAAAGGGAGTAGAAGAGATTATGACTGATAATAACAAGTCATCGCTATACCTCATCTATGGTTCGCAGATATACAATTTCATTGCAATCCTCTGCAGTCTTCTGGACTGCATAAAGAAATTTCCCCTCATGTTCCCCTTACAATTTTCCCCCTTCAATCTTAAACCATGCCCTCTAGTTTGAATCTCCCCCACTCTTAATTGAAAAAGCCTATCCACGTTTACTCTGTCTGTCCCTTTTAAAATCTTAAACTCCTCTATCAAGTGCCCTCTCAATCTTCTACGCTCCAGAGAAAAAAGCCCCAGTCTGCACAACCTTTCCCTGCAACTCCAACCTTGAAATCCTGTCAACATTCTCGTGAACCTTCTCTGCACTCTCTCTATTTTGTTTATATCTTTCCTATAATTTGGTGACCAAAACTGTACACAGTACTCCAAATTTGGCCTCACCAATGCCTTGTACAATTTCATCATAACCTCCCTACTCTTGAATTCAATACTCCGATTTATGAAGGCCAACATTCCAAATGCCTTCTTCACCACACCATCTACCTGAGTATCAGCCTTGAGGGTACTATTTACCACAACTCCTAAATCCCTTTGTTGCTCTGCACATCTCAATAGCCTACCATTTAATGCATATGACCTATTTAGAATTGCCTTTCCAAAATGTAACACCTCACACTTATCTGTATTAAATTCCATCAGCCATTTCTCAGCCCACACCTCCAGCCTTCCTAAATCACCTTTTAATCTACGGTAATCTTCCTCACTGTCCACAACACCACCAATCTTTGTGTCATCTGCCAACTTGCTTATCCAATTCTCCACCCCTACTTCCAGATCGTTAATATATATAACAAATAGTGGACCAAGGACCGATCCCTGAGGAACTCCACTAGTCACCGGCCTCCAATTGGACAAACAATTTTCTACCACTACTCTCTGACACCTCCCATCCAACCATTGCTGAATCCATTTCACTACCTCCTCATTTATACCTAATGCCTCCACCCTTTTTCCTAACCTCCTGTGGGGAACTTCGTCAAAAGCTTTACTAAAGTCTAAACAGACAACATCCACAGCTTTCCCTTCATCAACCTTTTTTGTAACCCCCTCGAAAAACTCAATCAGGTTTGTCAAGCATGATCTACCCCTGACAAAACCCATGCTGATTACTCCCTAGCAATCCCTGCACCTCCAAATATTTGTAAATACCATCCCTCAGAACACTTTCCATCAACTTGCCCACCACAGACGTCACACTCACGGGCCTATAATTCCCAGGTTTACATTTAAACCCTTTCTTCAACAGCGGAACCACATGCGCCACCCTCCAATCCTTTGGCACTACTCCCATGGCCAGTGACATCCTAAATATCTCTGTTAATGGCCCCTCTATCTGTCCTTGGGAATATTTTGTCCGGTCCCGGAGATTTATCCACCTTTATCTTTTTCAACACAGCCATCACTACCTCCTCAGTTATCCTTATATGTTTCATTACCTCCCCACTAATTTTCTTTTCCTCAACTGGTTCAATATTTTTTTCCCCTAGTGAATACCGAGGCAAAGAAATCATTCAAAATTTCCCCCATTTCCTCTGACTTCTCACTCAGCCTACCCTCACGATCTACAAGGGGTCCAATTTTATCCCTCACTAATCTTTTACTTTTAATGTACTTATAGAAACCCTTTGGATTTATTTTTACTCTGTCTGCCAAAGCCTCTTCGTGCCTTTTTTTGGCCTTTCTAATTTCTTTCTTAAGATTCCTTCTACACTTCTTGTAGTCCTCCTTCAAATTGTCAGCTCTCTGTTCTTTATACCTCTTGTACACCTCCCTTTTTCTCCTAACCAAATTTCCAATATTCCTCGAAAACCAAGCCTCCCTATGACTTCCAGCCTTTCCTTTGATCCTCACTGGGACATAACTACTCTATACCCTCAAAATTTCTTTTTTGAATATCCTCCATTTCTTATTTACAACCTCACCTGAAAATATCCTGTCCCACTCAATACTCCCCAAATCCCTTCTTATTCCTTTGAAATTTGCTCTTCTCCAATCCAGAACCTCAACTTTAGGCCCTTCCTTGCTCCTCCCTAAATCTACCTTAAAACTAACAGAATTATGATCACTAGACCCAATTGGATCTCCAACATTAATGTCTGATACCTGACCTAGCTCATTCTCTAATAGGAGATCCAGTATTACACTGTCCCGAGTCGGTTCTTCTACTAATTGATTCAGAAAACAATCTTGAACACATTTAACGAACTCTAGCCCATCCAGCCCTCTAACTGTATGGGTATCCCAATCAATGTGAGGGAAGTTAAAATCTCCCATGATCACTACCTTATGATTCTCACACATATACGTTATCTCTCTACACATTTGTTCCTCTAGTTTTCTTGACCCATTTGGTGGTCTGTAATACACCCCTATTAGCACCCTCATGTCTCCTTCACCCCTCAATTCCACCCAATCAGCCTCACTGGACGATCCCTCCAGACCATCTTGCCACCTCACGGCAGTAATGTCCTCCTTAACAAGCAGAGCAACTCCTCCCCCTTTTTTACCCCCTGATCTATCACATCTAAAACAAATGTATCCTGGAACGTTAAGTTGCCAGTCCTGTCCCTCTTGTAGCCAGGTCTCTCACTCTCTGTTCCCCACTCCCCTGCCAAACTAGTTTAAACCTTCCCCCACAGCTCTAGCAAATCTGCTTGCCAGCACATTGGTCCCCCTCCAGTTCAAGTGGAGTCCGTCCCTTTTGTACAGGTCCGACCTTCCCCAGAAGAGATCCCAATGATCCAGAAATCTTATCCCTTGCCCCCTGCACCATCTCTTTAGCCTCTCATTCATCCTCCACATCCTCCTATTTCTACCCTCACTAGCGCGTGGCACCAGCAGCAATCCAGAGATTACTACCTTGGAGGTCCTGTTTTTTAACTTCCTACCTAATTCCACATAATCCTGTTTCAGGACCTCATCCCCACTTCTAGCTAAGTCATTGGTCCCAACATGGACCTAATACACACACACACAAATACAATGAATTGGTACATACAATCATCAAGGAAAAATCACTACGATGCCCCACCACCCCTTGACTCAGTGCAGGCATGGCTCTATGCTACAAGGAGCTGGCAAAGAGGGAGAACAAAGAACACATGGCACCTTTATAGTCCTGGAGGGGCAAGCCCAAGTCATTAGCAAGGAACAATGGGTCAGTACCAGGAGAGTTAATCCAATACAACAGCCCATGGCCCAAGGCCAAGTACAGGCAGCCTGGACAGTCCAGTCCAGGTAATTTACATGGCTCCAACAGCAAGGTGTGGACTAATGGATGGGGCAGAACCAAACCTTGATTGGCAACTGGTGTGTCCTCCAACTAGGTTGGGGACAGTCCTGTTACGTGGCAACCACAACCCTTCCCAATACAGCATCACAATTGGATTCTCAACAGAATCCATTCTGCATTCTGACAATTTTCCATTATTCTGCCAACAACAGTGGTGTTGTCAACAAATTTATAGATTGCTTTGGAGCTGAATTTGGTACCCTATCTGGGCTGATGGGTAGGTGGCTGAAGTGGAGGAAAGGGTGGGTAAAAATGAGGACACCATACATGATATGAGTAATAAATTGTAGATACTGCTGAATGAAAGAGAGAATATCTGGAGGAAATTAGATGCTCTTGAGAACTACAGCAGGTGAAATAACATTATAATAGTGTGGCTAAGGGAAGGGATTGAAGGGCAAAACCCAGTAAGTTTTTTTCCAGACCTGGATCCCCGAGGTGCTGGGCAAGGGTATACTGGGAGAAAAGATTGAGATAGAAAGGGCACATAGATCCCTTTTCCCAAGACCAGGTCCCGGGCAGAGACTGCGTTCTGTCCTGATAAGATTGTTGCGTTATTAGGACAGGGAGAGAATATTAGGAGCTGCGGCGACAGGTGCAAAGAAAAGGGGTCCCCTTAGAGGTAGAGGGAAATAAAATCTTCTTTTACCTAGACATTAATGCGGCACTTTTGAAGACCAGAGAAGTGTTTGAGCCAGCCAAGAGGCTGATCAAGCGAAAGGGGTACTAATGTGTACTGAGACATCCAGCCACCCTAAAGGTGATATTTCCAGGAGAAAGAACATTTATTGCAGATCCAGAGAAGGCGTGGGAATTCGCCGAAGGTTTACCCACATTGGGGAGTACAAAGAAGTAAAGCCTGACTGGAGAATCAGCCTACCGTGGTTTTTATTACATTGTGAATTTAGCCCACAGGGGTGTACAGATGTGTTATGGAATGTAATGATATTTTGGCATTTAAATTCTGAAAAAAAGGTCTGAAAAGAGGTTATGCCAAAAAGACATAATTACAGATTTTCTTGGGGAGCTCGGGAGATGGAGAGAGGAGTAGATGAGTGCCGGTGGCACAACCTTTTATTGTGGGGGTGTGAGGAAAATGTTTACAACCAAAGGAGGTTGGTAACAGAGTAGGGGGGAGGAAGGAAGTTGGCAAGAGAGTAGGGGGGAGGGTGAATGTAACATGGGGCAAAGGTTATGTCAGGAGAGCAAAAGAGGGTTAAGGGAAGGTATGGCTGTGAATATTTCTTGCGTCTTTTTTTTGGTTAGTTATTTGGGTTTGTTCCCACCTTTGCTTCTCACCTAGTTATTTTCACAGCTCGGATGGAGTGGAGAAAATGGCACATGGTAAGAGATTGGGGGTGCGAGAGGGGTGGTGGCAGGAAGCATTTAAAGAAGGAGGAACCAGGGGGTAATGGCTAAGAATGTAAAGTTGGTACTTTTAATGTCAATGGCTTAAATAGTACGGTAAAGGAGAAAAGGGACTTGGCACACATTCAAAAAATGGGGATAGATCTGGCCTTCCTTCAAGAGACGCATTTAACTGAGCGGAAGCATCAGAAGCTAAAAAGGTGATGGCTGGGTCAGGTTATATCCTCCTCATTCGCCTCAAAGGCAAGGGCAGTAGCACTTCTAGTGGGGAAGAGTGTTCCAGTGCAGGTGCAGAAGGTGATTACAGATAAAATGGGAAGATTCGCTATGGTGCAGATATATTCAGAATCCTGGACCCTAATGAATGTGTATGCCCCCAACTATGATGATGAAAAATTTATACAGGACATTTCCCTATGATTGGTGGAGGGTAATGAAAATATTCTAACGGGGGTGACTTTAATCTATGTCTGGATCCTGTCCTGGATAAATCCACAAAACAGATAACTAGGACCAGGGCAGTGAAAGCCACCATTGTGGAGGGGAGGTGGGGGAGAAAGCTGAATTTGATAGATGCGCGGCAGAGAAAGCATCCATGAGAGAGGGACTACTCATTTTACTCAAAACAACATGACTCCTACTCTAAAATAGATTTTTTTCTGGCTTCAGCCATTTGGAAGGTAAGATCATGGAAGCAGAGTATAGTGCAAGGTTTCTCTCAGACTATTCCCCCTTGGTTTTGACTATAGATATGCCAGATAGAAAGGCATAGCATACAGGTGGCGTATTAACACTTTGTTGTTAAAAAAGCCTGAGTTTTGTAGTTGTACAAGAACTCAAATAGCCCTGTTCTGTGAGGACAACTGCCCCTCTACTCCAGATTTCTTCCATGGGACACCCTCAAGGCATACTTGTGGGACCAGATAATTGGGTATACAAAGACAGTCAAGAAAAATTATATGAGGGAAGTGGAAAAGGACATTACCCAATTAAAGGAGGACTTTCAGGAATCAGGCTTGGAGGACCATTATAGAGCTCTCACAAACAAGAAATTAGAATATAATATGCTTCAAACGTATAGTATGGAAAAGGCCATTATGAGGTTGAGACAAAAGTATGAGGAGTTGGGGGAGAAAGCTCACAAGGTCCTCAATTTGCAATTGAGGGCAGAACAAGCCTCTAGAACAAGTAATGCATTACTAATGGGGAATGGCCAGGTCTCATATAAACCAAAGGAAATTAATGAAACCTTCAAGGAATTCTATGAAGGATTGTATAAATCTGAATTGACTGGGGATCCCAATCAAATGGACGAGTTCCTGGCCAAGTTAGATCTCCAACACCTGAATCCACATCCACATAAAGATTTTTCACATCTTTACATTCTATTGCCTATCATGTTGAAATTCATGGGGGTTTTGCCCATGATTCCAATATTTGGCAATGCAAACTGGTTCTTCTGCAGGTAGTGTAATGAACTGGTGAAAACTTACAACTTTATGATCAAGATCTTTTGGTAGTTTCTGAGCAAATTTTGTTTTTTGTGATAATACCAGATTTTTTCTGTTCATGAAATGGTTGCACCAGCCTAATGTAGCTTCAAAATCTTTACAGTACTGCATTCTGGGTGCGACTTTGCCCACTTCAGTGCAAATGCTTTTATTTTATTTTGCGCGACTATGTAATAATCTTGCCTCTGCTCACATACCCATGCTACGACATGATTTTACAACTCTGACCAATGAGTGATTCCCCTTCTCATCCAACATTGCCTTTTTGGTATTTTTCTTAGAGTCTCTTCTTTCTTTCTTCGATCTCTAACCAACTTCTCAAATAAATCAACTTTTCATGCAGCAGCACCAGTTGTTGGTTTTCTTGGCCATTTCTATCACTTTCAACTTAAGACTCGTTTCATACTTTTGTCATTTTGCTGGAGCCTCCACAATATCAACCATCTTCAGCCAACACCCAACAGCGCAGTCATGGCAATTTTTGGGGGGGTCGATCTACGTGCCAGCCAACGCCCAACAGCTTAGTCAATACCATTTTTAGGGGTCCACTTATATACCCAATATGATTAAAAAAAACATTAAAATGAAGCTGAAAAAGGGGAGAGGGGTGATCAACTTAATCTGCCGGAATATATGATACTTCAGAGAACATTTTACATTTAAAGTTTAAACTTTAATTTTTTAAAAAAATATCTTCCTCAATTTTTTGCTGGTTGCCTGAATTCTGGATAACAATTTAATAAACTTTATATGAACTGTTCAACTACACCCAAAGCCTAATTTAATATTTCTTAACAATATAGGATTAGGTCAAAAATGTTGATAGTAGGCCTGTCCCGCATCGGACTTGTCAGCCACAAACGAGCCTGCAGCTGACGTGGACTTTTACCCCCTCCATAAATCTTCGTCCGCGAAGCCAAGCCAAAGAAGAAGGGGAAAATATAAAGAGCCAGATTTTGCATGGAAGTGTCAGCCATTCTGTGTTTCAATATGCAATTCTAGAAAGTTTGGAATAGCCACTCATGAACTCTTTGCTGTGTTTTTTCACATCTATGAACTTCCACTGGTTTCTGGTGAAGCATAAAATTGCAACAATTTTCTGGTATTTGAGTTGGAGATTCCACTCAAAGTATTTCTAGCAGTTTGGAACCATTGCAAGGGAATAAAGTGGTTTTAATTGTGTTTATTTAAATGTCTTTAAGCTTGATAGATTTTTTTTTTAATGGAATGTTTTAAAATATTTCTGAATGTCAGGAAATCTACAAGGGTTCTGATGAACAGGGTGCGAACTGGGCAAATGCAAAATTAGTCCAGAGACTGATATCAGGTGTAGACAGCTCGCCACTGACAACAAAATCAGGGGCATAATGTATTCATATTATCTAGCAGGAAAAATTGTTTGCAGGGATTATCACTGGACCATAGCTTAGTAAGGCGAAAGTCTGATCACCCACCAGAGTTCTTTCATTCTAATTACTTCCCATGCAAAAAATAGGGGGTGAAGAATAGAAGGTCTGAGTTGGTCCAAATAATTCCAGGTCATTACTTACAACAAAAGCAAATCAGCAACTCATCCAAAAGATGTTATCAAATATGGAATACATTTTAAACTGAAGGCTTCACAAAAATAAAAATGGATTTTACAATACCTGTAGCACAAAGCACTCCGGATTGAGCTGGACTAAGTTTATCTGCAGGCCTAGCCAGATCTGCTAATCCTGCAGTGACTAAACTCTGTACAGAGAGAACAAAAAAAAATGCAACCCTTTAAAAAATGTTGGCCCATCCACATGGCAATACTGTATTATATCATACAAGGCCCTACTACTGCAGAGGGCCTTGTTAATTTTGAGTAAAATGTCAAAATGGGAAGAAGCACAAATCAGGTGTGCAGATGATTTAAGTGGCAAATATGGGTGCTTGCTGCTGGCAGCAAGTGTAAGCCCAGTATTTTTTATTGGTTTCTTTGAAAATTGGTTTAGTTCCAAGACACACATTGGTGGGGAAAAAGATAGAGACTGCAATGGGTTGATCTGATGAGAAGTATGTTTCAATCAGTCTTGTGTATAAACAGCCTTTCATCTACAGTTTGAACAACAAATCCACTCTTAACTGAATGGCAGACTTTCATTGATGACTCTGCCCTTTGAATTTATTTCAATTACATTTAACAGATGTAACTAAACATCATTATGTAGGTATAATTCATGGCAATATATGGGGACTATTATTTTAATTGAAACAAGGATTTAAATGTTTGAATGTCTACCTTGTCTATTTAACAATATCTTAATTGTGCAATTAATTTTAGTATCCTTAGTTTTTGAAATAGGAGAGAATTCAGGCATCAATCAAGTTTAATTACAACAAATTTATGAATCCAGATCATTTGATTAAATTCTGCAGTATTCTGGTCATTGAATTATGAATAGTTACAAGTTACCATGACAATTTCCATTTTCAATATGTCACAATGATCTGTTTGATACATTAACACCAGAAAATTTGGACCAAGTTCATAAAACAAGGTCCATTAGCAAACGATTAATATTTAGGGTATGTATGTAATGTCACAAAACTCTAAATCAGCATATCATAACATCTTTACAAGTGTGTTGTCCATACTATCTGGGAATTATGCTGCTGTGCTAAGTTTCTGAATTGATTTTGAACTTGATATACTCACCCACTTCATAATTGGTGCCCAGAAAAAGACAGTACGAGGACCTGAAAACCACATTTTAAAAAAAGTTTACATTTCTGAGTGAAACTTCATAGACATTTTCTTAACTTCTTAAAGGCAATTGTGTAAGGAACATCACAAATTGAAATAGGATAGATGAAAAGTCAAAACAAGCCAGATTTTCAGAATATTTCTCAGAGGAGACCCATCCTACCATCACTATCGCCAGATTTTAATTTATTTCAACAGATTTTACTATTGTACCATGGCTTAATCTGCTTTGGGCAAACAATTTTGGTAACAATGTACAATAATTAAAAATGACCACGTCAAGATACTGAAAACAATTCCCTTTTTAAAAAACAGATAACAAGATGCATTGTTCTCGAGTTTTACGCAACATATGGGCACTTTTACCAGCCAAGGAACAATATGTTTCTGTTCCGCCTCTCAGCGAGAGCAGAGTTAGAAACAGTTGCCTAAATATTAAAATGCAGCAGCTGACGGGATTGCACTTGCCAGATTTTTACAATTCTAGCATAGATAAGATCAACAACAAACAAAAAAGTCTAACCGAAATAAAACCTTTTTTCAGAATTAGTAAAGCATGTTTGCTACTGAGGAAAACTTTACATTCTTGACAACTTGCCTGATTATCTTGTATCTCTGCATGTTCCTTCTTTCACACCTTGCTTTGTAACATCTTCAAACTGTCTACAGTAAGACTCTATGACAATGCAGCATGTTCGGGACTTTGGCAGTCCTGGACTGGCATATTTTACAGTTATTAAATATGATTCTTATTAATTCTCCTTCCAATGAATCACGCAAGTTTAAAGGATGAGGCACACGAGCCCTTGTGAATTTCAAGGGACAGTAGCAATCAGGGCTACAGTGAGTTTTGAGGGAGCATGGTGACTTTCAGAGGAAAGTGACAAATAAGTTATAAGAGAGCACTGGAAACATTAACTGGCGAGCCAGACATTAAATCATTTTGATTCTGTATAGTCAAATAGCAGATTATCAGAATTTTACGATACAATACATTCTTATCTGTTCTTCTAAAGTCACTAATGCAAATTTTAAATGGCTGAGATCTCAATTCTGTGGTTGCAGGACGCATGTTTGATCCTGACCAGTGCTCTCTGTAGAGTTTGCACATTCATTGAGACAGCATGGGCTTCTCCCAAATACTCTGGTTTTATTCTATTTCTCATAGTGTGTTGGTAAGATAACTGGCTGCTGTAAAATGCTCCTTAATGTAGAGAAAGTGACAAAGGATCAAAGAGGAGGGTCCTGACGAGAGTCCCTCTAGCTTCTCATTATTTATTCAAGATAACAGCATCTGCAGTTTATTGTCTCTAGAGATTAATTGCTGCAGTACAGGAAATAAAGAGGAGGTAATCAAACACATGAGATTGCTCTTCCTAAGGAGCCAAATGGACCTTTCATAATAAGCAAGACACTTGTTACATTCCACTGATTACAGTCTGGAAATAACTCACTTATTGATTTCCCATTCATAATTCCACTTTGAATAACAGACAACTTAAACAATAGCCCAATATTTTTGCTTCTACTGACATTCCCATATTGCCTCATTTTTATCCTCTTTCTTTAATATGGTCTAATTATTTGTTTCTTTTAATCTATAGGCTCTATTTTAAAATCCAAGGAATTCTTGCAGGTCAAAACCAATACACTTATTACCTCAATAAGATACCGGTTTTAAAACTTAGGAAGCAAAATATTAAGCTTGCAATTTTCCTATTTTGTTCAGTGCGGTTTCTTTTTGAATACTATTTGGTTTTAAAAGTTTCTCATTCTTATCCAACTTCTCACTACTTCCAATTTGGTTTTGTCTATTCAAGGCAGGTCTTCTTTGCCTTTAGTGGAAGGTATAAACTATTTGTAGCGAGTTTCCCAAATGGGCTCACATAAAGAATGGCTTGTGGGAAATTTAACAGAATATTATGGGACTGGATAAATCGACAACCAAATAAAATAAAATTAATCCAATTAAAGACTGACAATACATTGTGGCATGATGAGTACAAACTCAGAAATAACATTGCAAAAAGCTTCAAGATACCTTCATGACATAGAGCAATAAACAAATCAATGATGATTTCTGACAAATTCTGGAAAATCAAAATATGCTATTCTCCAAAAGCAACAAGCACAAGAACAGGAGGAGGTCTGAGCGGCTATCAAAACCAACTGAGAGAAGTAGTTCTTGACCATACTTTCCAGAGGAATAAGGCTTGAACATTGATAACTCAAGTCAAGTGGGCCAATTATGAGCCCTCTGAAGAAAGAATCATAAAAGCAACTTTCTTCAGCTTGCATCCAGCCCTTGAATACAGATTGATAAATGCACTGCAAGTCCACCACAAACCAAAAGGCAACAAAACAATGTACAACTCAGCAATAAAGGACAATGTATTTCCTTCCCATGCTTTCCATAAATTGGTAGATTTCAAATCATGCAGCTGGAGGACAAAAACAAAGTAAGGCAGCAGGGGAAAGAGAGAGAGAGAGAGAGAGAAAGAGAGAGAGAGAGAGAGAAGGGGGGGGGGGGCACTGGCGAGGTGAGGAAGAGAGGGGAGGAAAAAAATGTTGCCAGTTTGGGCAAAGATCAACATCTTGGTTTAGTGGCCGAATGGATTTTTCTAATGTTTGAAGGGAAAGTAGGTGGATTCTTTTTTTTGCTGAGCTAGGTTAAAAACTGCATTAGTATGTAGCATTGATTTCTTGAATATGCTTCCCAGACTTTCTCGAAGATACTTACTGAAATGAAGGAAGCCACGTAGTCCAATATGAACCCTATGGAATATTTATTCTTTCAAATATTTGTGTTTACCTTCCAGTAAATAATGTACAGGCTGGTGGACGGAAAGGACCCCAGAACCCGAATTATATGCAAACAAGTTCTGTATTTCTGATTTCTTCAAGGACAAAGCTGGGCGAACAATATTCTGAAAAGGATGACCGATTAAACAGAGGACCTTGACAAGGTTGCACAGACCATCAAAAGGGACTCTGCCCCACTAGAATATTGGGAGGGTCGTCACTCTGAAAAAAGCAGAACAGGATTCGATTTTCGAAAGCGGGGAAAGGTACCTCAATGTTCACTTTCCGACTGTGAAGGTGAAAACTGGAATATAATCCAGCTTCTCTTCCGCACTTAAGCTCGAGTTTGCACCAAGCAACATCCTACGACGCGAACGCAGCGGCTGGAGGGCGCGCATCACGGCTGCTGGGGACATTGTCGACCCCATTCCCGAGAGGAAAGCGCGCCCACCCCACCTTCCGCCGCCAGACACCACTGGCCCCCGGCACCTCGCACGCCACCCCCATTCTAAAAGGGAGTACGGGCCGAGACCTACCTGCCGGATGATCATAAAACGGCCTCATCCTGGGAGGGAGCATGAGCCCAATCTTGTCCAACACTCGGTGATAGCTGGCTCTTAAACCGGCCACTGCCATCTTTCACCGGCTCCTGCAGTTGTCGATCGAGAAGTAATTGTTCAATACAACATAAGGCGACGCGTTACTGAATTCACTATCCCTCCAGACTCGTCCTCCAAGTTTGTCCTTAACGTCCCCTCCAACAGTCGACGTCTGAATGACACATCGGCGCCGGGCGGCCCGCGGAGCGTGAGAGGAACGTATCAGCACGCATGCGTGGAGAATACGGCCGGGGTCACCCTGACCTCCTCAGCCAATGCGCAGCCTTGCCCTCGGGTTCCCCGCCCACCCCTCCGCCTATCACGAAGACGATTGGTTCACGGTGACGCCGATCATCCTGTCGGTTCGCGTTCGGTTGAAGAGTGAGAACCGGCTTTCCGGCCCGGCTGTTTGAACGAGACATCGCGATGTTTGCGGCTTGACAGGCCTATCGCTGACAGGCAGCTGGCCAACGATTCGCTTCAAGCTGACTTGACGGTGATCGCTAGCATGAAAATAACGACGTGAAGCGATTCCCTGCGAGTTCGGGCCGGGGCTTGTTTTCCTGTGCCTCTCACTTCTCCGCTGGGGTCTGTCGAGAAGACAATGACGGAGCCTTGGAGCGGCTAATATAGTGTAGTGACTGCAGGAGAGGCAGGATGTCACGTCCCACAAACCTGGTGTGGGATGTGAGGAAGCGCTCGCTGGGGCTGGAGGATCCCCGGCTAATTCGCTTGTCCTATTTAGGTAAGAAGTGACTAACTGGCACCAGCTCCGCCGCCTTCTGTCACCAAGCAGCCTGTCCCTGCCTTGGTCGAGTTTATAGCCACTGCGTTGGACAAACCCGAATGGGGGGTTTATTTTAACCTCGACATTTTCGGAGATTAAAAATATTCTCCCAACAGATTTCTAATGTAACGCTCTGCCCCACCCCCTCCCCCACCCCGGGGTTCTGATCCTCTCGGCTCTGCTTCCACCAATGCCCCAAATACGTTGTTTTATTTATTTTTAAAGTATAAATTAGGATAATGCAAATTGAATCATTAGTAACAGGATGTTCATGACGTTGAGTTTGTTTTCAAGTGGCGAAAAATAGTCTTATTTCTCTTCAATCCTTCTAGGGCAGTTTCTATGAGTTTTATTTCCCAACTTTCCCCATTATTTTTATTGTGTTTGAACTGGAGAAAAGAAACCCATTCGGTTGAATGTTGCTAAATCATTGACGTAATAATGGCGAGATGACCGTGTTTCCGAAATGAGAACCTTCCCACAAAATAGGGGGACATCCGAGGAGATTTATTGTGTGATCAGGAGTTCGTTTTCCTTCATTGAGGTGGAAGCATTTTTATGATTACGAGTCTATCCTACTGATGTCATTTCTTGCGTTTTTCTATCGAATTATCCAGGTTTTTTTCCCCCCACAAAATAAAACAAATTGTTATTTTACCACCTTCTCTGTTTAGTACTTTTTATAAAACGCAACTTTGAATCAGGAAACATTTCTGTCAATTCTACATTTTCTCATTTAGGCAAGCAAAATCTAATTCTGTACATTTAAACAGGCTCGATTTGATGTTAATTCATTGTATTTCATAATGGAATGGAATTTTCTTAAAACATAAGTCAATCTGTGGAATTTTAGATTTTATTTGATAACTACTGAGCCTTTTAGAAGAATTGCTTGTAATGACAGAAAAACAACACTGTATAGGCATGGTTTGAACATTAAACTAGGCACCATACATTTTTGCATATAAGACGACCTTCAGATAAGCTGGGTTCCCATTTCAGCCTGAATTTCATGGTTTTATCATATAATAAGACGATCCCAAAAAATAGACTGAGCTGGTGGGCATAGCCGGAACGTGGATGCTATCACGGAGACTCCAGCAAAATGATGCAACTATGAAGCAAGTTTTAAGTTGAAAGTCATTGAAGTGGCCAAGGAATCGACCAACTGAACTGCTGCGAGGACATTGGACAGAACTGAGAAGATGGGAAGACAGTGGAGGAGGAAGGAAGATGTTTTAAGAAAAATTCCAAATGAACAATGTTCAATGAAAAGCGGAATCACTAGCTGGCCAGAGTTGGGAAAATCATGTTGCAGAATGGGTAACTTGAAAAGAGGCAAAATTGCTACATAGTCACAAGAAATAGCTATTTGAGAGCTGTGAAAGTTCAGCTCGACTAATAGTCTGTGGGCTCAAGATGGTGAGTACCAGAAAGAATATATTTGGTAATGAAAGAATTTGTGGTGGGATTAAAGTTGGGTGTTTTGGTTGTTAAAATGTGTAACTGTATGAAACTGTAGTTTATCTAAGCTAAATGCTTTAAATGCAGTTTGATAATGTTATGAATAAATTTTTGAAGTGGAGAAGAGATCACTGACAACCTGATAAAATTTGTTTACTTCCTCCTGCACAATGTTGCTTGGACATCATTTTTTGCCTTAGCTCTCCTTTTGCTCAAATACTCATCTATGCCTTCATGTCTAGACTTGACCATTGGAAATCTTTTCAGACCATCCACTCTGAGCTCATCCAAAATACAGGTGTCTCAGTTCAAGCCAACCACCATTCATCAGTCACCCTTTGCTTATGGATCAATATGAGCTGTCTGTTAGATAATGCATCAGTGTTGAAATGCTCTTTCTTGTTTTCAAGTTCTACCTGGGCCTTGCTACCCATCCCCCGATCTCTATAATCTGCTCCAGATTGACGTTCCTTTAATTCTGAATCTCTTTAAAATCCAATTTTATGTGTTCTGCCATTCATGACCAAGTATTCAGTTTACGAGGTCCTCAAGTTTGGAATTTCCTGTAAATTCCCTTGAACACTGCCGAATTGACTAGCATTTGACTATTTATTTTAACGATTACTTCATTCAATGTAAAATTTTGTTTGAAAGCTTTCCCATGATATGTTTTTCCATGTTTTACCATGTTAAAAGTGTATTATAAATGTAGGTTATTGCATTATAAATGAAGATTGCTTGAATGGAAGCTGATCCAATTTGGATGAGCTGAACTTGCAACTGCTCAATAACTTTAAAATTCATCATGTCAACAACCTCTAAATCTGCCTTCACCCATTTACAATTGAGAACCTAATTTGTATCTCTATTACCTGTAAATGTAATTATGGTAATGCTATTCTTGCTGATAGCTGACCAGTATAATTGTGAATTTCAGCACATTTGAAAATGTTTATTTTATTCCACATCATAAACTCATTTGGTTATCACTCCTACCTTTGATAGCCAGTTTAATTGATTTAAAATTTATTTATGACCTTCTTAACAAAAGTCTTTCTCTGTTTCTTCTTCCAACTCCGATCTATTTGTATTTGATAACATTCATTGATCTAATCCTAAACTCTCTTTCTCTTCTCTCTCTCTTTGGCTTGGCTTCGCGGACGAAGATTTATGGAGGGGTAATGTCCACGTCAGCTGCAGGCTCCTAAACACTGCTACAACAAATTTTTCAATTCCTCTGAATCTCCTTCTGCATCCATTTGCTGAATGCATACTTCTTCCAAGTTCTCTTCAGATTGGGGAAATCATAGTTGTCACTCAATTTGGGGGGAAAAAATGAGGAAACTCTGGGAATTTTAGGTGGTTCAGCTGAATATCTGTTGAGACTGACAAATATAGTAAAACCCTGGTATTCAGCACCTATGGGGGAATTAGTAGATGCTGGATAATAGCATTTTCCGGTTGCTTGAGACTTACTTTTACAATGCCAAAGCATTTTACTTTATTTTCAGTTGCATTCTATCAAAACATTTAACTGGTGCTGCATCTGTAGGTTCCTTCTCCTCCACCGATCTGCTCGAAAGACGAACAATAACATTATATATAATTAACCCCCTCTCCCCCATGTTTACAGATAAAGCCTTTGACAGGGTTGACACTTACTAAGCGGGGTTAAGGAGACATTTTAAAAGAGTCACCCCAACAGCGAGCTGCATCAACCAGCTCTTCATCCTGGGCAACACCATTGCTGTTTCACACAACTTGATTCAAACAGTTGCTACGAGCAAAGCACGACCAAGGAACTTCACTGGCTGAATATTTGCTCCCATTTTCACCAAAGGTTTATGTGTTATTTCAGAGAACATTTACTTTTATAATTTTAAACTTACATATTTTTACCTATTTTTTTATTCTTATTTATTTTTCTCAAATTTTTTTGGCCATTTTTTTTAAGGCTGCTGGTTGCTTGTATTCTGGATACTTGGGGTTTTACTGCAGTATTGTTTTCTGCTAATCAGAAAGTCAGCAGGTATTCATGAAGAATGATCCAAATTAAACATTGTAAGAGGCAATGAGCTGGTTGACAATGGAATGTCTATGGATGTTATTTTTGTGAAGGCATTTTATATAGTCTCTCCTTAAAAGAAGATTTTTTTAAAGTTTTGTGGAAAAATTATATTTATATTTATTGACCACATTTTCACATTGAACCATGAAAGATAAGATCTATAGGGAAAGTTGTAAGGGACATCTTGAAGAACAGATGATGTAGGAAAGGCATTTTTTAGGAAAGGAATTCCTAGGTGTAAAGCTGAAAGACTAAATTTCCACTGAAGAAAATTGGGAATCATGAAATTCTTACAGGCTAGACGTTTGACATTCAGCCGTGAAGTCTGTGGCCATTCTTAGTTGAACAATCAATCCCATTTTCCCATTTTTTCTTCTAATCCCACCAGCTATTTTTCCTCAAATACCAAACTTCTTACAACCATTTGACTCTCTCCAGCATCCTACAGGTGGTGAGATCCAGAATGTAACAATTTTCAACACTTACATCTACAAAAAAATCTTTTCCTCAGATCCCCTCATATTTTGCTAAAGCCTTTTAAATCTGTGCCTCTGCATTTTTTGTTAACCATGTGCTAATGGAACTCAATGCCATGCTAATTGCTGCTCTGAGTCAATCAGGATCTTGAATCCCACTGTTAAATCTTTTCTCAACCATCTTTGTCCTATGGAGAACACCAGAGCTGTTTCTGTCAAACCTTGTACCTAGAACCATTTTAAAAATCTTTTCAGCATCCAAATCAAGGTGATCAGAATTGGAATTAATGCTTCAGTTCTAACCAGTGTTTTGCCTAATATGAGTTTTCCACATTTTTCTCTTTGTTAATGAATCAAAGGATCTTGTACGATGGATTATCCACACTTTCAAAATGTTGACCGGGTCCTTCTGTTCTTGAACACCCTTTAAAACAATGCAGTTTGCTAGAAATGGGATTGGACGCATGTTTAGTGGATTAAAATATGATTGTGTTTTAGCACTAGCACCTAATAAGAAAAGAACATCAGCTGCAACAAATTTTGCCTGGTATGGAGGACCCAAAGACTGCAAGAGAGGGATGCAGCTCCTATGTTTATTCTAAGGAATATGCATGACTTGGTCAATGAGATGTACAGTATGCCAGGAGAAAGCTCCTGTTTATTCGAGGAACGAGAGGATCTGCCGTGCCCATCATATGAAGAGCCCCAGCAGCATATAGCTACTCTAAACTCCCTCAGGAAAGGCAATGTTTAAGAATAGAGCAATGCTGAAAGAAATGTCACGTCCTCTCAAGATAATGTCACAGTGATCTGCACACCTGTGTTTACACCTGCAAAATAGCAACCACGATGGGGAAGTGTACTTTATGTTGAGGTCTTCATTTTTTTTAAAGTGAAGTGCCACTTGTCAGGGAGTACACAAATGTTAAAGTAAACTTGGTAAGTATGTGAGGAAAAGCAATTAAAATGGAGAAAATGTGCTGACCTACAGTGTATTTCTGACATTTTAAAAAATTTTAGTTAAATAATTGGGAAGGATTCCATTTGATCTTGCTTTTATCAGTGCAGATGGATGTGCAGTGCTGGATATTTTTGTGCCATTTGGGTTCCCTTTCTTGATTATTGATGTACTGTACTGTCTTGGGATTGTAGAAAGAAGAGTCAATTGTAAGGTCACTTCTCACGTCACATGTCTTGCACTTGTTATCAAAGAGTCTATCATAATGTAATGCTGACAATGCTTCCCCCCTCCACTAATTTGGAAGACAATCACCAAATGCTAGTGAAACTATTCCATATTAGCTTATGTTAACTCTCTGGGGTTTGAAAAGTGTGCATCAGCCTGCAGTGACTTCTGCAGACTTAAAGTTTCCTGATGGAAGCAGTGTCTCTTTAACCAGTGGGGAATAAAGCAACAAAAGTATCTTTGCATTTGGGATGATCTTTGGATATGATCTCTGTCATCTACTTTGGGTAGAATTGAATTTTGTAAGATAAACACCTGAAAACTAGCAGTACATGATCAAATTTCTAAGTTCTCTCTGCTTTCACCTGGCCTGAAATAATGTAATTTTGCAAAGCACATTAAGTCTAAACTTCAAGAACTCGTAGATCTCAGAGGGATTTAGGAGTAGAGAGAAGATAGGGATTATTATTGAAAACATTTATGAATTTATTATAAACTTTTAAGTATTTTCAGCTGACCAAAGTAGGTTGGTGTGTACCGAGACATTAGGAGAATAAAGATTTAGACAAAGATAATGAATGATTATTGTAACCTACTTAACTACTCATTGTACCCATACTCCATTTACTCTCCCATCCCATGCTAACTACTTTCTGGCCAACAATTTTCCATACTTTGATGAAGGGCTCAAGCCTGAAATGCTGGTAATATATGTTTATCTTTGCTATATAAAGTACACTGACCAGTTTCTCCAGCATTATGTTTTTACTTCCTCACTCCATTTATGGCATCCTATAATCACTTTATATTTACTTCTGAAACCCCTAGTACTCTAGGTGTTCCTCTGCTTACCAATCTCTCTGAACAGTTATTTAATTTTGCCACTCAGTAATTCTAAAGTGCCCTTTATCAACTATGCCTTGCACTACAAACTATACCTTACTCAATCTTTAAAGCATTTGGGTCATCTGCTAAGTCATCATGTGAACAGTGCTACATTTCAAATACCATTTTCTAAATTTACCATCACAACATTAGAGTCCATACTCTAGTAATATTACAAATAATTCAATTGTTGAAAAGAGATGTTAAAATAGGTTATTTTAACACTTGTTTATGTGAACTACAAAAATCATTTTCCATAAATAGGCCAGTATCTCTTACCAACTAAAATGGAACCTAATGAAGGAATGGAATGCAGTGTGCCTTGAAGCCAAAAGTCTCTGCTTTTATTTTGGGTTATAGTTGTCAATAGGACAGAATAATCTCTGACATACGTGTATTTCAAGTTTGTTCTTCATGAATTTCTGTGGTCCTTGTTTGATCATCTCTGGGGATTTGAAAGATGTATAAAACAGATGCAGCATTTATCTTACAAGTATATATTGCACCGTTTTCAGAATCCAATGTAAATAGCTTTTGACAATAGTTAATGAGGTTTTAAATAGGTGATCATCTCTTCATTTCTGAACTACTGTCTACTTGCATTAATATCTTTGCTTTATTTCTCTTAACTGAATAATACTTGTATGTGGTTTTGTCAGTCTTAAAGTTAATATTATCTCTTTCTCTCTCTTGCTTTCTTTCTCTCTTCATCTCACCTCTTTCATCTTTCCTCCATTCTTTATCTTTCTCTTCCATTCTTTCTCATTCTAAATTCTATATTACTCCAATTGTGGGCCTCCATTAGCATCTCCTATTTTAATGCCTCCATCTCTTGCAGTGCCTGCAACTGCCCAGCTCTGAAATTTCCTCCCAAAACTACAACTTCTTTTAAGCTGGTGTTTTAAATTTTGTCATTAAATCTCATGATATCAATATTCTATGGCTGAAAAAAATACAGGTAGTCCTCAACTTCCGAACTATGCGAATTGTGTCCACCGCACATATGACCAAATGTTTTCTAAAATTCTTTATTAAAACTACTGTACATATTTTGTATTAAAAATACTGTATACAGTGGTCCTTACTCTCGGCAGCAGCCCCAAAGTCCACACTCTCCATGACAGCTCAAAGTTCCCGGTCCCTGCAGCACCCTGATGTCCGAGTCAATGTCTTTATTGTATGCTAAAAGTTCATATGGGGCTTGGGGAGCATGTTTATTGAAGGTACTGTACATATGTTTAGGTTCTTCATTAAAGATTCATGTGTTAAAAATCTTTCTTTATGGTCTCATTTAATAGTGCATGGTGGGCGAACCTGAGTTATGACCATTCCGAGTTACGACACATTTGTTGGTCCCAATTACGGTTGTAAGTTGGGGGCCATCTGTATTTTTATTGTTGGCACTCATTTGAAGCACTTTGTTTGTCCTACTATATCTTTTAGTTTCATCCCTGGATATTTCAACAAGCATTACATCTAATCATTTTTATGTGCATTTTTTGTATGCATTAAAGCACACATGTCAAACTCTGGCCCGCGGGCCAAATTTGGCCCGCGATATAATTATATTTGGCCCGCAAGATCATTTCAAAAATGTATTAGAGGTGGCCCGCCCTGCAGCGAGAGCCGATGCTGTTTTTTGGTAATGTCACCCCCACCATCCTCCCCCTTCATTGCACATCCTTCCCCATTGTAACACGAGAAATTGTAACACGAGAAGTCTGTCGATGTCATCAGCCGGCAAGTCAGTTGGAAGGCTTCCCGCACAACCAGTCACTTCTCCCACCTGTCGAGCGGTGCGGCGGATGGGCGAGCGCCTGTGATTTCCTGTCGGCGCGACGGGCATGGCAGGCTGCGCACGGCCCCCGGGCAGCGCGAGCCCCGCACGACTGGCACCAGACAGCCCTTCCACAGCGCGAGCGCACTTCTCCCGGTCGCCACGGCCTTCAGCGCTTGCACCCGCGCGGACCCCAAGGACGGCTGGTTCGGCCCTGCACGTGAAGAGAGAGATGGTGGCTGTCCGCAAAGGCTGAACGGCAGCGTGCTGGGCCTGAGTGGGTGGGTAAGCAGGGGTAGGCAGAGGGTGTAGGTGAGGAGTAATGGGCAGGGGAAGTTATGGTGGTGCGAGGGGCAGTTAGAGGGAGGGATGAGTAGAAGGAGGGGTGGATAGGGAAGAGGTAAAAGGGGAGGGGCAGGGTGAGTAGGGGAGGGGTGATTAGAGGGTGAGAGACAGGTAGAGGGAGGAACAGGTTGAGGGGAGAGGCAGTAGAGGGGCGTGTATAGGATGGGGTGGGTAGAGGCAGAGCGAGTGGAGTGAGGGGTGAGTAGAGGTTGGGTAAAGGACTGGTCAGGTAGAGGGATGGTAGGTCAAGGGTGAATAGAGGCCTAGAGCCTGAGGAGTGAGCAGGAAATGCTGAGTCCTGATGTAGGCCAAAATGGACACAGCCTGTGAATGCTGACTACATCTCCACAGGGACCAAATAGGTTTCCCTCAGGTCAAGCAAAGGGTGAACTTGAGCTACCTACTCCTGACCTGTAACATTATCCTCCTGAAGTTATATCCTAAAGTTTAAAGAAGAGAAAACATGCAGATGTTGTTGAAAATTTTCAATAAATATTTAGTTCGGCCCTCGACTTAGTCCAAATTTTTAATTTTGGCCCTCCGTGAATTTGAGTTTGACACCCCTGCATTAAAGCTTGTTTAAAAGAAATTGTCCAGCTACCACAAGTTACCATTTCTAAATCCATTGCCTTATCCACTTTGATACAAACTAAACAGTAATTTGAGAGAAGTTGAGCATTCTTAATTACATAAGAACATAAGATTTAGGAGCAGGAACAGCCCAGATCGACCTTGTTCCACCATTAAATAAGATCATGGCTAATCTGATGATGGACTCCGCTCCACTTGCCTGCCTGTTCCCTATAAATGTTTAATTCCTTTATGTTCAAAATCAATCCATGTCTTAAATACATTTACTGAGGCAGCTTCTGCTGCTTTCTTGGGCAGAGAATGCCACAGATTCGCTACTCTCCAGGAAAAGCAGTTCCTCTTCATCTGTGCCTTAAATTTACTCCTCTGAATCTTGAGGCTATATACCAGAAATAGAGAATCACTTATCAATGGAAACAACCTCCCTGCTTCAATCTTATGCATTCCTTTCATAATTTTATACAAGATCCACTATCATGTTTCTAAACACCAGTGAATATCATCCCAGTTGATTGGTCTGATAGTTGTTCCTTTACTCCAGAGTTAGTTATGTCTAGATCCCCCTGGGATCCGCAGCACATTTAACTAAGAGCCTTGTTTTCTTTTCACCTCAGCTAACGTGAATATTTTCTATGATTTTTATTTAGTCTGTAGAGAGAAGTATGGAAGAAACCAAAACTTGATTGCTTCACAGGGAAGGGGCCCCATAAACCATGATGAGAGTCCTAAGGGGCCATAGCCAAACGAAGATTGACAATGGCTGGTTAGGAGAGCTACTAACCTTTTATCTTTAGGAACAAATAGAAATCTAGCTTTAAGTGATCTCATAAACAAACTGGCACAAAAAGAGGCCATTTGCTCCATACTGACTCCCTATAGAGCAATCCAACAGTCCAATTTCCTTACCCTTTTCATTTATAGCCCTGAAATGTGTTCTCTCTCCCTTTTTAGTGGTTTTTTTTTATACCTTACACTATGGGGCAATTTACAACAGTGGTTTTAAAACTGCCCCCCTAAACACTCATTCCACCTTAAACATTCCAAATGCCAAAAGTGCTCTGTAATTAGTAAGGGATTACTTAAGGTGGTATGCGAGTGGAAAGAAAAAGTTTGAAAAGCACTGTTTTAATCGTACCTAATTGGCTCATTATGTGCACTGTTTCATAACTCCAAAGGAAATGGGCTAATGACAAGTTTTCTCAAGCAAAATATTTCAGTAACATTTGGGTCTAGAGCAATGGTTCTCAAGCTTCCCTTCCCACTCATATACCACCTTAAGCAATCCTTTACTAATCACAGAGCTCTTATGGCATAGGGATTGTTTAAGGTGGAATATCAGTTTGAAAACCACTGAATTATAACAACAAATTGACTAACAAGCACAAATTTGGGATGTTCAAGAAAACTTGAACTCAAGGAGAACATGCACATTCCACACAGATTGAGACTGAGATCAAACCTGGCTCCGTGTTGTAAGAATCTTATGAAATAAGTTCAGTTTCTAGCAGTTTTAAGCTTTTGAACGAACTTGATCCAAAGTTGGCATTAATTGGCATACTTCCTCAAGATGATGGTATTTTGTATTTGTTACCAGTACTTCCTGTGCTTCACTGGATTACACTGGCATGGTTCAACAGGAGTAAGTGATTTCTGATCTCACAGCTGGTTCTGCCATTCTAAGGGATAGGCTGAATTATTATGTAATTTCACATACTTCTTCATATTTTTCTTTACATGCATCTATACTTCACAAAATTCTGCCAGTATCAGGTTTAAAATGAACAGTTAACACAGCAACAACTGTGATTTAAAAAGGTCCAAATTTAGGTCATCATTTGCATTTTGTTGTTTCCCGACTTCAATCTCTCAATTTTTAAGTTTCAGCCGAGAATTTTTTCAGTAAATTCCCTATAAAAACTAACATTGGATTCTAAAGTGGCAAACATGGACCAAAGATCTAAATGCCAGATGTGAAGTGAGAGTGACCACCTTGATATCAAAGCAGCATTTAACTAAGTGTGGTTTCAAGGTACCCTGGTAAAATTGTGGTTAAATGGTATCAAGAGAAAAGTGCACCAATGGTTAGATCTTACTTTGCACAGAGGAAGAGGGTTGTGATTGTTGTTGGACAATCACTCCACCCTCAGAACATCACTGCAGGTATTCATTCCTCAAGAGCATACAGTCAGCCTCACCATCTTCAGCTACTTCATTAATGATCTTCATAAGATCACAAGTCAGGATTTTTGCTGATAATTGCACAATAATAAATTTTATTTACAGTAAATGAAGAGGCCCATGCCTACATACAGCAAGATTTGCACAACATTCTGACATGGGCTGTTAATTGGCAAGTAATGTTCATGTCTCAAAAGTGTCACAAGGAATCTAATCACCTCTACTTGACATTTATTGGCATTAGTATTGTTTGTCCAAATCATCTGCATCCTTAGGTGTGGTGGGAAGTGCAGGTGGTGTTGCCATTTGCCAAAACAATCATCTGGACTAACCACATAAATACTTTGGCTATAAAAGCAGATCAAAGGCTAATTACCCTGAGGCAAATATCTTCTGACACCCCAAATCCTTGCTACCATCTACAAGGCTTGGGGCACGAGCAGATTCTCTCCTCGTCTGGATGTTGCAAGAAGTTTGACACTGTGCAGGATGAAGAATTTACTTGATTTGTATCCTGTTCACTGCCCTAGCTATTCATATCTTCCACCACTGTTTGTACTATCTACAAAAGGCACCAGATTTCTTTGTCTTGGCTATTCTGAAAATACCTCCTGAGCCTACAGTCTCTATCACCATGAAGGACGAGCACAGGTGTATGGGAGTACTCTTACCGGCAGGATCTCTTCCATGTTGCTGACTATCCAGACCAGGAAATATGACGTTCCTCCTCTAAATCTTTGAATTCCCTATCAATACCAACTTCACTCCAAGGACTTCAATAATTTAAGAAAGTGGTTTTGCATCATCATCTCACGTCAATTTAAAGATCAATCAATGATGGCCTCTTAGCAACGTCCTAATGGTGAAAAATTAATAAAAATAAAACAGATGCGGATCTTACAAACTTCAGATAATTTTAGCCTGCTGTTACTGTTCTCTTCCGCCTCCCACAATTTGCTGCTCATGTCTATATTTGAGAGAATACCCAGTCTCCATACTTGTCCTTCAGGCTGCAGATACAGGCAGAATAACATTGGGATTTTAGTTGCATTGTAGGTTTCACAAGAGTGCAAAAATTATAGACAGTTGTTTGCACCTTACAGAGATCTCCCTGGCAAACTTCAACCTGGCAATGGACCTAGTGAATTTCTGTGATCTCCTTGGACAAAAAGCATGTGCCTGTTTGGAGCCCTCTGATTCCCTAGGGACACTGTCTCATCACCTCCCATCATTGGGTATTCTATCCATTCATCAAATACCATGGTCTAAACCGGTTTGAGATTGTCATTGCTTTATTTTACCATGTAGTTTTCTATTAATTTTTAAATCCAAAATGGATTTAAACTGAAGAATTATAACTTTTTTTGTGATGCTTGGATAGCACATTAAATTTGAATTTTTGCCCTTTCTTGGTACACTTGGTAAACTAAACTTTAAACTCTGACTCTGTTCCCTGGTGGAGCTAGACATGCATTGTGTAATGTTACAGTTAATGGTTTGGCATGAATAAAAGCAGTAATAGGCTATTACTGTGCTTGAGAAATAAATATTTAGTTTGAGTATTTTTAGAGGTAATTAGCAATAACAATGTCCAAGATTAACCATTGTATTTCCAATTTTGATATCAATATTCACCAAGTAGGAAATAGCAAACAATATATGCCTGTCCAAGCTTTCCAGGTGATTAACTAGAGTTTGTACTGATAATCGGATTGGATGGAGGTCTGTGACTTTGGCGCTATTTTTTGACCTGCTCAGCTGATGAGTGTCAAGATGATGACAGACTTGGCCCATGTGTATTGCAAACTTCTTGTCTTATTTCTATTTCTCACAGGGAGAGCAATGCACATACATGTGAAAAAGCCAAATTTTGAAATCTGCCTTTTACAATTCATACTTTGAGAAAAGGAGGAACTGTACTATAATTTTTGACATTACCATGTTGTAATATTATTGCTGAAACTTTGTAATGTAATACAAAATGATGATGAAGGAAGTCTTCTAAATTTAGAAAAGAAATGATGCTGTGCCAGTATATTCTATGAAGTTAAATCTAGACGTGTTTTGACAAAAAATGAATAAGCAGATCGACCAATGCAAATAACTGTTTAAAATACACCTCATATAATTAAATATTGTGTGATCTTCTACTGACTATAACTTTTTACCATTTACCAACATCATTAAATATTTTTAAATTATCATTTTTACTTTGTGAATTGCACATATTGCATTGGATGGATTCATTTTATTTTTGTATTGTACTTTTAAAGCTATTTCTTTACATTTATCACATTCTATTTGGAGTTAATGCCACTGGCATGGTCACCCATTACTCATTGTCTTTGAAATTATTAAACCCCATTGATTGACCGCTACAATGCTAAATGGGCAGCGGGTATACTTTGTGAGGAGTCTGAGGACATTCAGTATGTCACCGAAGACTCTCGTAAACTTCTGGTGTACTGTTGAGAGCATTCAGGCTGGTTGCATCACTGCCTGCTATGGAGGCACCAACTCTCAGGACAAGAATAAACTCCAGAGGGTCGTTAACATGCACCAGACTTCACTCCATCGAGGACATCTACTTGAGACGGTGTCTTAAAAAAGCAGCTTCTATCCTCAAAGACACCCACCACCCAGGCCGTGCCCTCTTCACTCTGCTACCATTGGGGAAAAGGTACAGGAGCCTAAAGATGAGCACTCAGCGGCACAGGGACAAACTTCTTCCCCACGGTCATCAGATTCCTGAATAATCAATGAACCAAAGAACTTGTCTTACTTTTCATGCACTAATATTATTTTTCTTTAGTAATGTTGTAAGATGGTTATAATATGAATGTTTTCACTGTGACGCTGCCACAAAACATCGAATTTCATGACTTGTTCAAGACAATAAAATTCTGATTCTGACTAACAATATTCAGCTGGTCGTTAAGCCTTTGCACGTGTTATTTCATATTTCAGGGTGCAAGGCAAACCTAGCAAAATAATATTCTCTTTGTCTGAACTGTTCTCTACTCTTTCAACTGTTTGTTTTCTGTGTTCCCTTAATTGACTATGATTTTAATTCTCTGCTTTTATAGCATCTCTTTCAATGTTTTCATTATTGCCCCTCTTTCTTACTTCTTGTAGAAGTCTCTTGTTTTCAACATGAATGAAAGATCATTGACTTGGAATACTTTTTTCTCTCAACCTTAATCTGCTGAGTATTTCTAGTTTTCTGTTTTTAGTTCATGTTACCAGCATCTTCAGCATTTGGTATGGTGTTTGGTTTGAGCACTCTTGATGACAGTTGATTGCGAGAGGTATCAGAATTGGAACTCAAAAAAGTGACTGAGTTAGACACAGCCTCTGCTTTGCTGGAACTTCATTGGCAAATAGAAACAGTTGTAACTGACAGGTTGTCTGGTAAGTTGGAGTTGATCCCTGTAGTTTAGATGTGACAGAATAGAATAGAATGTTTATATTGCTGCATTTTGTTGATGCAGTTCATGCCCTTGCATTCTAGTTGAATATAAAGATGTTAACGCAGCATGACCTTCCACTGGATAATGACATTTGACCATTCCCAGTCATCAAATTCCTAAAATCCATCACTACTCCTTGTTTTAGATTACCCTCATGCATAATTACCCTAAGCTCTCATAGTGTGCTTTCAAATGAACATTGCTTTGATTATGTGTTTCATATTAACCAACATATTTCAAATTGATTGCTAATAAGTGTGTTTTTTTAAAGAAATAGCCTTTCTCATTATCAGTCGATTCTTCAAAAAAAGGGTTTCTTTTGCTGGCAGGACCATCTCCATGCAACTGGAAGGCATTGTACCTTTCCCGAAGGAAAAACGTTTTTGAATTTGATTGACATATAATGCAAGAGGTACATAGAGGTGACCAGAAAAAAAACAAAAGTTATTATGGCGTAGATCAGTGGTTCTCAACCTTTTTCTTTCCACTCACATACCAGTTTAAGTATTCCTGATGCCATAGGTGCTCTGTGATTAGTAAGGGATTGCTTAAAATGATATGTGGTGGAAAGAAAAGTTTTGAAAACCACTGTTTCAATCGTACCTAACTGACTCGTTATGTGCACGGTTTCATAACTCCAAAGGAAATGGCCAATGACAATTTTTCTCAAGCAAATTATTTCAGTAACAATTGAGTCTAGAGCAGTGGTTCCCAACCATCCCTTCCCAGTTGAAAGAGTAGAGAACAATTCAGGCAAAGAGTGGAAAGAAAAAAGGTTGAGAACCAGTGGTGTAGATGTAAAGTTTGTTAGTAATCTGGAACTTTCTGTAATGATTTTGTACATTTTCCCCATGTCTCTTTTTGTTTCCTCCAGGAGCTCTGATTTTCCTCCAAACCTTTAAAACCTGCAAGGATTGTAGGCTAACATGTGCTTGTATGCTAGAAGGGCCTAAATTGTCTAAATTGTTTTTAAAAATTGATTACAGAAATAAATAAATGATACAATGACATGGGTCAAAGCAGAGATAAAAATGTGATTCAGAGGTGCTTAGCTTATGGTGAATGGAATATTAAAGATCAAATAGGGCCATTAAGGGATTCATTTCGGAGAAATATTAAAATGAACCATGAAATCAGAGTTAATTTTTCATTTCTGTCTGTACTAATAGAGGCTCTGGACAATTTCCAGTTTTGGGTCAGTTTGGATGTGAGTGATCTGCATGCTTTTAAGAAACTTGAAGATGTAAATGGTACTCAATATGAAGATGTTATAAAGGAGTATGAGAACTCAGAGTCAGGAGGTATTGAGAGGTCAGGTAAAGCTGGGAGTGTCAGTTCACTTGCGAAATCTGTTGCTACATTTTCATGGCTATTGCTGAAAAACTGCATGTAGGTGAGAAATGAGATGGGACAAATAATAGATCCTGAGAAGAAACCAGAGGTATTTGTGCAAGTACGGGAAAATAACCTGTTACTAATGATCCTTGTCTTGTTTACAATAGTCCAGTGGTTCTCAATCATTTTCTTTCCACTCACATACCACTTTAAGTAATCCCTTTGCCATAGGTGCTCTGCGATTGGTAAGGGATTGCTTAAGGTGGTATGTGTGTGGGAAGGGAAGGTTGAGAACCACTGCTCTAGATCCAATTGTTATTGAAATAGTTTGCTTGAGGAAAATTGTCATTGGCCCATTTCCTTTGGAGTATGAAATAGTGCACATAACGAGTCAATTAGGTACGATTAAAACAGTGGTTTTCAAACTATTTCTTTCCACCTACGTACCACCTTAAGCAATCTCTTACTAATCACAGAACACCTATGGCATAGGGAATATTAAAGTGGTATGTTAGTAGAAAGAAAAAGGTTGAGAATCACTGCTGTAGTCTACAAGTTGATTTATTCAGAGCAAATATCAGTTGTAAAAACTACTTTAGAAATATTTAATAATTATTAGAAAATTTGCATTTGTTAGATGATTCATCTGTTAAAGTGCACATTCTTTTTTGATGCACCTCAGTTGTCAATTCAAATAGCTAGTGATTTTTTTTTGGAGTACACTTATAAAAACCGAAATATTGTAGCTAGCTGCTACAAGCTATGGCTCTGCAGAGCCTATAGCGCAGGAAAGGTTATATCTGTATGCAGGTTAGCTCAGAAAGAACATGCTATTCCTGGAAAGAACAACACAAATCCCAGTTGAGTGTAGTTAACACTGAGCTTTATTGGGCTTTTATTCTCAAGCTGAGGGGCATGGTCAAATCCCCCTCAGCATTGATTGGTGCATTTGTGATCCACTTTCCTTGATAGGCCAGTTAGGCTCCTTTAGTTGTGGCCAATTGGAGGGCAGCACTGTGGGCTTCGTGTCGCCTGCTGGATCGTCGCGTTCGTCCTTCATTTTGCGAGGCACTGCAAGGGGCTGCCACCATATTAACACTTCTGGAAATAAGAGGTGAACATAGAAATAGAATAAAACTCAACCACATTAATTGAAATAATCATTTGTACATTCCTGATATTGTTTGCAACTGACACAATTACCACTGTTGTTTTAAGTAGTGAATGTTCACAATTGTTACAACATTTGTATTCTATCGCATTGATTCTTGATAATGGTAACTGACAATTCCAAAATATAAATCATTAGATGGGAATGAATTGGTGTAAGACAAAGATGAAATGTTAGTCTAGCTGAAAGATGGAGGCATTCGTCTGAGTTTAGTGCTAAAAACCTATTCTGATCAGTTTGGCAAATGAACAATTCAGCATAACTAAGGCAAAACTTGATATAATTTAGTTTTATCTTAAACATTTTGAATTTCCTTGTGCAATTAACTTGGTGGTACAACAATTATTTAAATTATATATATATTTCTTATTAGCTCTCATTTCATTTTCTTTAAGTACTTTACCCTCATTGTTTAATGAAGCACCAGTTACTTCAAGAGTTCAATAATTTAATCAGTGGCTTATTCTTGACAAATAGAAGGAGTTTTGCAAGGGGTATTTTTTTCTGCTCCTATTCCAGGCAGAACTGACTAACTGTGCACATTGTTATTATGGTTTAGAAATTCAGTTAAATTGAATTTGTTTTGTTCTCAAGAAGTTGATTGCTCAATGTGTAATTTCACCTGCAGTAGATGGCAGACTACGGACAAATTTCCTAAACTTTAAAGTATTGCATTGTGTGATAGAACATGGAACATAGAAATCTATAGCACAGAACGGGCCCTTTGGCCCACATTGCTGTGCCAACCTAATAGCGTGCTCTAACGACTGCCAAGAATTTCCCACTTGCATAACCCTCCATTTTTCTCAGCTCCATGCACCTATCTAAAAGACTCTTAAAAGATCCTTTTTATCTGCCTCCTCCACTGTTGCTGGCAGTGCATTCCATGCACCACCACTCTCAGTGTGGAAAAACACACTTCTTGGATCCCCATGTACTTTCTCCCAAGCACCTTTAAATCTGTGCCTCTTTTGTTAGCCATTTCAACCATGGGATAAAACCTCTGGCCATCCACATGATCAGTGCCTCTTTTGTGCACCTCTGTCAAGGCACCCCTCATCCACTCTCTGCCTTCTCTGGGCAAACCAAGTCTGCATCCACAAAGCAAGGGCTCCTTGGATTTAATGCCTCCTTAATTTCTTGCATGGGGAACTTGGACAAATGCCTTACTGAAATCCATATGCACAACATCCACTGCTCCATCTTCTTCAGTGAGCTTTGTTACATCCTCAAAGAATTCAATCAGGCTTGTGAGGCACATCCCTTCCCTGGCAAAGCCATGCTGAATGTCTCTAATCAGATTATACCTCTCTAAATGCTTGTGAATCCTGTCTCTCAAAATCTTCTCCACCAGCTTGCCCACCACTGAAGTAAGAGTCACTGGTCCAAAATGTCTTGGGTTATCTCTACTCCCTTTCTGGAAGAGGAGAACAACATTTTTAACTCTCCAGTCTTGTGGTACTTACAAAGATCTTTGCCAGTGGTTCAGCAATCTCCTCCTTCACTTTCTATAGTAGCCTTGGGTAAATCATGTCTAGTCCTGCTGACTTTCTAACTTCATGCTTTTTAAAAGCTCCAACAGATCTTTTTTCTTGCTGTCAATATGCTCATATTTCAATCTACTATGTTATCCTCACAATTGCTCAGTCATTTTCTTTGGTAAATACCAAAGCAAAGTGTTCACTAAGTATATATTGTGTGCTGAAAGGCTGAATTATCATTTATACTAATTTTAACACTAAAATAAAAGATTATAAACATTTCTGTTTCATGCTGAAACTCCTTTTGCACGTTTGTACAGTACATTGATATGTTTCTCACAAAAATATTCTTTGCTCTACTCAATACTTAGTGGATTTTGATAATTGTTCTCATTGCAGGAAGAAGAGAATTTATCCAAAGACTAAAACTTGAAGCTAAATTGAATGTACATGATGGATGTGTGAGTATATGTATATGGATGTATATAGAAGTACTTTGAAAATGTACATTATCTTAGTTTTTTTTTGTTGCCTAGACAGCAGTGATAAATGTGCTTAACAGCTGCATCAGCATTTTTCAGTTTTATCCCAAAATGTACTCTAAATGATATAAAAGGATTGGATTTGCAGAATAAAAAATTCAGAGGTAACTTTACAGTCTGTTTACTGTTTCTGGAACCTAAAGTGTTCAGTAAATCTAAATTTTAGATTTTGAGAAAGAGCTGATTTTATTTTTGATCACACTAAAATATTTCCTGTTGTACACATTATTTTCACCTTTGGACTCCCTGTTCACAAAATATGCACAAACCCTTCCTGACGTTTGTGGATTTATTACAATTTTTGGTTTAGAATAATTTCTCGATCAAAATATTCCATGTTCTTTAATCATTCCCAAAGTAACTACTATTGTCATTGCAATACTAATTGTTTCATAATACAGTTGGGAATTTAAAGTTCATTTCCAAATATTAATTAATACTTTTCTAAAATGTCATAACAATTATAAATTTCCTCGTTACAGAATTGCTTCTTTTGTATTATTTCCTCTAAATTAATTTAAGGCAATATTCCGGATACTCATTTATTTATAGTTTTATATTTTATCTCCATTTGGATATCACCTATCCAAGATTCAAAACATAACTCTTTCCTGTTCTCAGATCTTTTATATCAGGAAACAGTTTTCTGGGCCTAACTATCCTCTATATACCAGTGACCAGAACTGAACACTATATTCAAAGAAAAAGCACAACGGTGGTTAAACAGGGTAATTTATATAGCAAAGATAAATATACACAACCAAAGTTTCAGACTTGAGGCATTCATCAAGATATGAAGAGCTTGTCATACCTTGAAGGTATGAAGGGTTCATTATATCTTGATGAAGGTCTTGAGCCCTAAAAATTGGATATATAACTTTATTTTTACTACATTTTTACTCCAACTGAGTTTATCCAGCATTATGTTTTTACTTTAACTACGGTGTCTACAGACTTTTGTGTTTTACTACTATATTCAAAGTATAGTTTATCCACTTTCTAGAGCATTATACAGTTTGATCATCAGTGTTCTTCACAATTCTGGAGGCCAAATTTTTTGTCGCATATTTTCCTCTTTTTTTGTTAAATGTGTTAAATGTAGGTTAGGTTTCTCTTGTGTTAAAAGTGCACTCATGAATTCCTTATGCAATGGCAGCCAATCTTCTAGCTGTGCTTGACTCTGTTCTTCTGATTACAGGCCACATACAAGTATCAATTTTCCTGTCTACCTTCGCCAGTCACCTAATTTTTGATTGGCCAAATGCATCGTTTACCTTTCATGACTGTATCATTTTCTAACTTGTGCCATCATGTAACACTCAAGATTTTAAACTATTAATGTCTTTTGAATATCACTTGTCCAGTTGCAAATCATGACCTCATGCACCAAACTTATTGTTTGTAAAGAAAAATATCTGATCGTTACTCATTCAGTCGATTATGAATAACATGGTTGTCTTCTGTCAGCTGCCTGTGGGATTATTTGTAGGAAGGGAGGGTAAAGTTCATGTAAATAGTGCAAGCAGAATACAGTGGTTCAGCTGCTGTGTGTAAGGGAAAGAGGAATTAACTGAAGGCAACAGGGAAATGTTAGTGCTGGGATTAAGGACATGGTAGGAAGAATACGGGGTATTGAGAAGTGAGTCTGGAACAGAGTGTACTACCAATCAACCACAATCAGACGGAGAATCGTATTTAATAGGCTTTAATCATCTTAAAGAGTCAACACAGCTTGCATGTTGCTGGCCTGGCTCCAAGGCAGGTACTGAAGGAGGGGCTTTGGTGTTGCAGCCTTTATGGGAATATCTGGGAGGGAGGAGTCACAGGTTTAGGGGGCAGGCCAGCCCATACAGTACATGTATACGCATAGTGGTAGCACCACATTTACCCCTCTTTTTAAAACAAAGACCGACGGGGTGGTGTGGTTTAGTGCTTGTTGCAGTTCCAACGTCCCTTATAGATTCAGCCTGTCTGGTGGTCTCGTCTGTCGCTGCAACCATCGCAGGGTCTGATGTGGCACAGCTGTCAGTTCCCAGGCTGTCTTGTGCAACAGACGGTGCCTCCGGTGACTGAGGGGGGGTTTGGGTCAGTTGGAGTTTGGAGCGCCGATTGTGGGGCCGTTTGGTCAGGGTTACAGGGGGAGGGTTTGTCCGGTCGGTTGAGGGGTCCACTGCATGCGCCAGGTCCCAGATAGAGACCCTGTCCTGTCAACCATCCTGATTCTCCATGTAGGCTTATTTGGGGTTGGCGTGGATGAGGTGGACCTTCTCGACCAGAGGGTCAGTTTTGTGATGTCTGATGTGCCTTTAGAGCAGCACAGGCCAGGGTTCGCCAGCCAGGACTGTAGTATAGTTCCGGGTGCCAATTTTCTGGGGAAAGAAAAGAACCTTTCATGCAGTGTTGCATTTGTGGCCAAACAGGGAAGGGACCTGGTAGCATGGAGCATGTCGGGAAGGCGTCTTGCCACCGGGAGGTGGGTAATCCTTTTGATTTAAGGGCTAAGAAAACTGCCTTCCAAACGGTGACGTATCCCTCTCTATCTGCCCATTTCACCCGGGGTTATAGCCCGTAGTCCTGCTTGTGGCTATGCCCTTGCCAACAAATACTGACTTGCTCATAAAGGAGGACCCTGGTCGCTATGGATATAGCAGGGGTACCCGAACAGAGCAAAGATGCCGTGTAAAGCCTTTATTACCATGGCCATGGTCATATCTGGACAGGGAATGGTGAAGGGGAAGTGGGAGTATTCGTCCACGATGTTTATAAAGTATACATTCCTGTTAATGGACAGGAGGGGTCCATTAAAGTTTATGCTCAGCTGCTTGAAAGGGTGGGTGGCTTTGATAAAGTGGGTTTTGTCCGGCTGGTAAAACTGGAGTCTGCACTCAGCGCAGATCGGGCAGTTGTGTGTCAACTCCCTGATGTCTTCGACTGAGTAGGGGAGGTTGCGGGCTGTAACAAAGTTGTAGAGCCTGGTGACTCTGGGTTGGCAGAGATTGTTGTGGAGGACTTGGAGTTGATCCAGCTCGTTGAGTTTCCCAGGCCAGTACAAGATCTCGTAGTTGTAGGTGGACAGTCCAGTTCTCCACCTCAGGATCTTGTTGTTCTTAATTTCCCCCCCGCTGTTTGTTGTTAAACATAAAAGCAACTGCACATTGGTCACTCAGCAGGGTAAAGGGTTTTCAGCCAGGTAGTGCCTCCAGTGGCGCACAGCTTCCACTTTGGCTTGGGCCTCTTTCTTGACGGCCCCAGCTCGGGGCCCTGGAAGGTTCTGGAAAAGAATACCATGGGCCTGCTCGCCTGGTTGGGCATAGCAGTCAGAGTGAAGTCGGACACATCACTCTCCACCTGGAAAGGGATGGATTCATCTACAACGTGCATCGCCGCCTTGGTGATGTCGCCCTTGATGCCGTTTGGGCTTCTGCTGATGGGGGAAAATGGCCGATTTCACCAGGGATGGGCTTTGTCTGTGTAATTGAGGATCCAATGGGCATAATAGGAAAAGAAGCCCAAGCACCTTTTCAGGGCCTTGAGTGTCTGGGGTATTGGGAGTTCCAACAGGGGGGCGCATGCAGTCCGGGGCTGGCCCAGTGGCGCCATTCTCCACCACACAGCCCAGGAGGCCAGACTTGAAGTGCTAAAGACGTACTTCTTTTGGTTATAGGTCAGGTTGAGGCTTTTGGCTGCCTGGAGAAACCTGTGGAGGTTGGCCAGCAAATACAGCACATACATACATTTATATACAGCGGTAGCACCACACATAGATGTGTGATGGATGGAGTGCACGTGAAGAAAGTCTCTGAGAGATGCAAGATGCATAATGTGTTCAAAATGAAGCCAGGAATCCTTTATCATTCCGTCCCCTTGTCCATGAAATTTATAAATTACCTTAAACTATAGAGTTAAAAGAAAGAGAAAAGCAGAAGTTAACAAAAAGAATAGTGAAATAGGTTATGAAGTAAAGTTGATAAAGAAAACAAGAAGCCAGGTAGATTTAAAAAAAAGGTGAAGAGAAATATCAAGTCAAAAAAACAGCAGAGACTAAAATGAGGGAGACTATATTTTTCAACTTCCATGGAAACCACATGCAGTACTGTATATAAATTACAAAGCAACTTTCATATTAGGGAAAGCTTTCGTTTATTGTATTGTAGTCAATTGTTAGTATAAAACATAATTTTAAATAACATTTTATCCTGTTAATCTTCATTGTTTTCCTACTTTATTGGCATTATAACTAATTTTTTCTACTTAATGTTTCTGTTTACAAATGACTAGATTTTAGCACATACAGTGCCTCCATAATGTTTGGGACAAATACACTTTTTTCCCTTTATCTGCCCCTGTGCTCCAAAGTTTTAAATTTGTAATCAAACAATTCACATGTGATTAAAGTACAAATTCCAGATTTTATTCAAGGTTTTATAAAGGACCTGCTGAGTTTCTCCAGCTCTGTGTTTTTGTGTCTGCAGATTTTCGTGTTTTACTTTATTCAGAGTTATTTGTACGCATTTTGGTTTGACCATGTAGAAATCACAGCATTTTTTATACATAGTTCCCTCATTTTAGGGCACCATAATGTTTGGGACTTTTGGCTTCACAGCTGTTTGTGATTAATCAGGTATGTTTATTTGCTTCATTGGTGCAGGTATAAGAGAGTGAGGCTTGCTTCTAAGCTTTTGATCACTTTTGGAGTCTTTAGTTGCCATTTTTTAACAGAGTTGTGCCTAAGAAGCCATTATGAGGCTGAAAAACAAAAATAAAACAGTAAGAGACTGTAGAGCGTGTCGAAAGAACCAAAGACTTGTTGATCCAAACCAAGGCTTTTATTAACTAGAAGACTGGAGCATATCACATGTAGGTCGACCTGTCCAGAATGACCTGGTCTGGCTAGGAGCAACCCTTTAAGACCTGCCAGTAGGCGTGGCTATGCTCTCAGTCAATCACTGTCATCCTACACTACAATCTATACATTAGTGATAGAATCTGTACTATCACAAAGACAAACCTTAAGATTTCCAAAATCAACTGTTTGGAGCGTCATTAAGAAGAAAAAGTGTACTGGTGAGCTCAGTAATTGCAAAGGGACTGATGGGCCAAAGATGACTTCCATTGCTAATGAGAGAAGAATTCTCATCATAATGAAGAAAAATCCCCAGACGCCTGTTTGGCAGATCAGAAACATTCTTCAGGAGACAGGTTGTATGTGTCAATGACTACTATCTGCAGAAGTCTTCATGAAAAGAAGTACAGAGCTACTCTGCAAAATGCAAACCATTAGCCACAAAAACAGGATGGCCAGATCACAGTTTGCCAAGATGTATTTAAAAAAACCTGCAGAATTCTGGAAAAAGGTCTTGTGGACAGATGAAACCAAGATTAACCTGTATCAGAGCAAAGCGTGGAGGCATAAATGAACTGCCTAAGATCCAAAGCATACCACCTCATCTGTGAAACATGATGGTGGGCATGTATGGCTGCCATCGGTACTGGTGCACTTACCTTCATTGATGATGTTTGGTATTGATGGCATATAGGGCCCACTGGCATATAAGGACCCCCCCTCCATTTTAAAGGGAGATTTTAAGAAAAATTTGTTTGTGTATTTATGGATAAGTTGGTAAACGGGTTCCTCCTGCAAGACCCCTTGTAGATAACGCACGCGTGTGTGCACATGTACGCAAGCCTTCACTCACCTCAATGGAAACCCTCCAGCGTGCATGGTCAAGACGCCAAAGCCTCCTCACACATGAGCAACAGCAGCAACGTGTCCTCCTGCTCGCCACACACTGAGGCTGCTTCCCACCCCCCCCCCCCCCCCCCCACCACCACCACCGTGCAAGCACCAATTGATTGACAGGCACACCAGGTCCCATGCCGAGAGGGAGTGAAGGTGGTCATCAGGGCAATGGGCAAGGCCCACCGTTGCGGAAAGAAGATAATCTATCACTTGCTTTGAGAGGCACGCTGGGCCTTGGTTGATCAGGCTCCACACTGAGCCTTTGTTCGATGAGTATGGTCCCCCAAACAAATTGAATGAGGTGCAGGGGTAGACGGCAGTGAGCAGGTGGCATGTCAAGCTGCAGTAAACAGAAACATTTGCTTAAGTTCGAGCAAAACTTCCAAATTCATTTGCTGGCGCTTCATCCAACAGCAAGACTGATCCCAAACATACTGCGAAAGCCACATAGGAGTTTTTCAAAGCTAAACACTGGAAAATTCTTGAATGGCCAAGTCTCCTGATCTAAATCCAAATGAGCATGCCCTCCATATGCTGAAGAGAAAATTTTACAGGACAAGCCCCCCAAAACAAGCAGGAGCTGAAGATGTCTGCAGTAGAGGCCTGGCAGAAATATCACCAGAGAAGATGCTCAGCACCTGGTGATGTCCATGAATCACAGACTTCAAGCAAGGAATATGCAACAAAATACTAAACATGACTACTTTAATATATATATATATACCATTGCTATGTCCCAAATATTATAGTGTACTCTGAAATGAGAGGGCTATGTATAGAAAGAGCTGTAATTTCTTCACTGCCAAACCAAAATATATACAAATAACCTTGAATAAAAACTGGAATATACATTTTAATTATATGTGCATTGTATGATTACAAATTTAAAACTTTGGAGCATGGGGAAAATAAAAGAATTAAGTGTCTTTGTCCAAAACATTATGGAGTTGCTGTTTACTGCTTACAAACATTATTTGTGTAAGCCGTTGATAAATTCTTAATGTCATTGGTAACTGCATTTATGAAATAAGCAGGGATTGCCTGTAAAATATTTTTTTCTGTGCATTTGCAACAGGTAAATACAATTTGCTGGAATGATACAGGAGAATATATTCTATCAGGATCTGATGACACCAACCTAGTGATAACTAATCCATACAGTAGAAAGGTAAACAATGTGAAATACTATATATGAATACAGAATATAGGTATTGAATTGCAGTGACAAAAAGTGTTCATTGTATTTTTTTTATTTTGTTGGATAGAATTGTCTGCTAATGTGCTGGAAATATCATTTAACAAAATAGCTAATTATGTGGGATTAACAGTGAGGTGTTGGTGGGAACAAGATAGATATATAGGAATAGATATAGGTTGTTCTGCTATTTATTTATATGACAGCCCATATGAGTTTTTTTCATAAATGCAGGAAACTTGCCTTTGTTCCAACCTATTTTTCTTTTGGTGTCTCCTTAAAACTGTTTAGATGAGCCCAATTTTATGGTCCTCAGTGCCCCAAATGACCTCTTTGGTCTTTTGAATATTCTAGCATACACCAGAATACCATTGTGCACAACATTATTAAAGACCAGATTAAATTTGGAAAACATACAGGTAAAAAAAAAAATTAACTCCACTGAAGTTCATGCCAAGGTAATTGTGCATTTTGCTAAGTGGACAGGATCTTTCTAAACATTCCAAAATTTCTTTCTTGTTGCTAATTTTTTTGCTATAAGATGTTGGAAAACTAGTTGATTTCATCTCATACAAAGATTCACAATTGCCACTTTAGGTAATGCTAAATTTCATCCCATTGAAGGTCTAAATAGGCTTTAGGAAGATGGGTCAAATTCAGGGCCACTTATCGATTGCTCCATGGTTCCACAGATATTCATGTCAGTCCTTGGTGATGGCTCGTTGCATTTGTCTAAAAACAATTTTGCTTAAGTTATTTAATGGATTCTGTGTCTTTCTTTATTTTCAAGAAAAATTTTGCTTTCAGATTCTTTCAACTATTCGTTCGGGTCATCGAGCAAACATTTTTAGTGCAAAATTTCTTCCACACACCAGTGACAAACAGATTATTTCCTGCTCAGGAGATGGTGTCATATTTTATACAAACACAGAGAGAGATGCAGAAGCAAATCGACAGTGTCAATTTAACTGCCACTATGGAACAGCTTATGAGGTAATGTGGTTATATTGGTCATGATGGTGATGTCATCGGTAAAGAATAACAAAACTAGAAAGCTCTTTAATTCATTATTGCAAGAGTTTATTGTTAAAGTCATTATGTAAAGATAGATATCTTCTAAATTAATCCCCTAGAATACAAAGTTGATGAATTGATACTGAAAATCGTTTAATCAGTATGGATTTACTTCATTGCTTTATTGGCCTTTTTAAATTATTATCTTGGCTTAGACTGAATGTTTTAGGAAATGTAGAATTCCTTTTGTCCATGATCTTTCCACATATTCCTCAATGACCATTAAGTGTTGTTCATCAATTAATAGTTCTTGAGGATGTGGGTATCATCTGGTTTTAACTACTGGGGAGTAAGAAATCCTGTGTTTACTGTAGATTAAACAAAATAATGCCAGGCACATGAATGCAGGAAAGTCCATGGGCATTCTGCATTTCCTTTATCAATTGTCTATAATAATGCAGATATGGTGTTACTGGATTAAGTTTGAAAATCTAGGAAAGTTTGCAGATATAATTTAACCTTTGAATAAGTTGAATTAAAATAATATGTATAAAATTACTGCTCAATTTTTATAACAGTAGAAATGTCAGTATGATTTAAAATAAAAATAATAAATCCTATTTCAGAATCTCAAATTGTATCTCTTACCAAAAAACTTAATGACTTTCAATAAGGCAGTTTGATAATGATAGTTTAAAATATAAAATGCTAAAACATTCAGAAAATCGGACAATTACATTCATTTTTTAATTTAAAATCTGCTGCCCAGATACACCCATGTGACCAATTAACCTACAGGTTACGGGGAGAACATGCAAACTATTCATAGACAACGGTGGATTCAAACCCAGGTTAATGGGTCTGAAATAGTGTTGCGCTAACCGATATGTAAATTCTCATCCTGTAGTTAGTTAATCTTTGATAATCTGGAGTTCAGTTAGATCAGTGGTTTTTAAACTGACCCCCTAAACTCATATTCCACCTTAAGCAATCCCTATGTCATAAGTGCTCTGTGATTAGTAAGAGATTGCTTCAGGTGGTATGTGAGTGGGATGGGAAGATTGAGAATGTCTGCTTGTTACTGAAATATTTTGCTTGAGAAAAATTGTCATTGGCCCATATCCTTTGGAATTATGAAACTGTGCACATTATAAGTCAATTAGGTACGATTAAAATAGTGGTTTTCAAACTTTTTCTTTCCACTCACATACCATCTTAAGCAATCTTTTGAGGGGGGGGGGGCAGTTTGAAAACCACTGGGTAAGATGATTAAAATGCTTACATTGTGTTTCTAAATGAACAAATTTTATAAACATTCCAGTCTATAAAAATGTTTTTGTCACTCTGAAAGAGGTAATTAGATGTATAGTAAAACCCCTGTTATCTGGCACCTATGGGGATTGATAGATACCGGATAAGTGAATTTGCCAGTTGCTTGAGATTGCATGTTGTGTGGATTAAAGGCTGCGAAGGGACGCCAAATTCAAACTTTTGTACTCTTTTACCTATTTATTTTTTGCAATTTTTTTGCTGGGTGCTTGAATTTTGGATAACAGGGATTTTAATGTTCCATGAATTCATTGTTATTAATGACAGCTGGATAGCTCTGCAATTAAATACATGATTGCCTGTTACCATTTTTACAAATCTATGTAGTTAAATGGCTGATACTGGTATGGTTTTCCATTTTTATTGAACAAATTTCTATTTCAAGAGAACTCATTCCGTGAAAGGATTAAATTGTGAGATGTTTATTTACATTACAGCTGACAATGCTTCATTTTTCTCCACTGTAAAATCAAAGTTTCACACTTCCCTAGAGAAAGTTTCTGAAAGTTGCAATTCACTGAAGCATAAATTTTATTGAGATTTTAAGTTCAATTTGTGCCTATAAAAACACACATAATGATAACAGTCAGTTTACATTTTTAATTTTAAAAATACTTTTTTTTTTGCAATACTGTGGAGAAATTTAATAGGATGTTTGCATATTGCACTCAACCCAAATATGTTCAGTCTTTCTTGTTTAAATAATTACAGTTTTTGCTACTTTGGAATAGCTTTCTACCCACTTAAGTTTATCATGATTAATTTCTATTTCATAACTGAGAATGCAGAAGATATTTTGTTGGCTAATAATCCTAGTGGATCATAAGTGGAATGAATGTTAATATGTATTTTGTGTTTGGTACAGACTCAGGGAGCTGAAAGGCCTGCTTCCACTTTGGTTTTTAATTATAATTCTAACCAAGCATTTAGTATCCTAACTCATTTTTTTAAATAATCAAATCTCACAATCGTAGTTTAAATTGCAGTATGTAGATGAAGGCAACTAAAAAGCATTAAGGGGAAAAAGATGAAACCTGAAGGTAAGCTAGCCAGTAACATGAATGGATACCAAAAGAGTTTTTTTTCCAGATATAATGAGTAAAAGAGAAGTAAGAATAGACATTAACAGAAAAAGCAATAAATGAGATACTGTGAGAGAAGTGAGAGGGCTCATAAGGTTCTCTCCTGGCTGTTGAAAGCAGTGAAAGTCTCAAGAACGATTGATGCAATTACGACAGATTTGAATGTGACTACTTACAAACCTCAAGAAATGAACAAAGTTCTAAGCAATTTTACTCTAAGTTATATCAATCAGAGTCACAAAGAGATGATAATAAGATAGAAGACTTTATGTCTCAAGTAAGGTTATCAAGGTTAAGTTTGGAAGAACAAGTGGAGCTGAATGCCCCCTTTACCCTAATAGAGGTGGGGGAGGCATTGAGCTCATTACAAAGCAATAAATCTCTGGGATAAGATGGTTTCTTGTCTGAGTTGTTGATTTGTTGATTTTTATGGAAGTATTAGGCCAGGTGGCAGAAACATACACTCTCCTGGAATCTTTTTCTACAGCGATAATAACTACAGTGATAATAAAAAGATAGGGACCCTTTATAACCGTCATCATATAGACCTATTTCACTGTTAAATGCAGATTATAAGATAATTGCAAAAATTTTAGCAAATAGACTGACAAAATTTTTACCAAAGCTGATAAATAGGGATCAGACAGGGTTTGTAATAAAGAGACAGTTTGCAGATAATGTAACTAGGCTACTTAGTATAATGCATTTGGCACAAAAGAGGGGAGATTTAAGTGTGACAGTGGCTTTAGATGCGGAAAAGGTGTTTGATTGATTAAAATGGGATTTTTTTGTTTTAGGTGTTGGAAAGATTTGGGTTGAGACAGATACTTTCAATTGGATCAGAGCTTTATATAATTAACCTGAAGCTAAAGTTTTAACAAATGGACAGGTTTTGGCACCATTTCAGTTCGTTAGATCTAGTAGACAAGGATGTCCATTATTGCCAGCTTTATTTATTATAGCCTTAGAACCACTTGCAGAATTCATCCAATCTGACCATGATATTAAGGAATTTAAAGTTAATTGAGAGGAATGTAAAGTTAATTTATTTGCTGATGATGTTTTGATTTATTTGACAGAGCCAATAGGTTCAATAAGTAAATTATATTTAAGATTGGAGGAATACAGGAAAGTGTCGGGCTATAAAATAAATTGGGACAAAAGTGAAATTATGCCTCTCACTAGAGGAGATTATTATACTTAGTGCCAAAGAGACACCTAATTTAAGTGGCTGGCGAATGGCATAAAACATTTACGGATACGGGTAGAAAATAAATAATTTATATAAATTGAATTATTTACCTTTACTTAAGAAAATTGGAGAAGATTTGAATAAGTGGATGGCATTGCCAGTAGCATTATTGGGCAGAGTTAACTGTGTTCAAATGAATATATTCCCTAGAGTACAGTTTCTTTTTCAAACATTGCCAATGCTGTTACCACAAAGTTTTTTCAAGAATTAAATAAATATATATATAAGAGAATTTCTCTGGAAGTATAAGACGTCAAAGGTTCCTTTAGATAAATTAACATGGAAATTTGAATTAGGAGGCCTACAGCTTTCAAATTTAAAAAAAGTATTGCAAGACAGCTCAAACGAGGTTTCTTGCTTCATTTTTTGAAGAGAGAGAGAAGTCAGCATGGATTAAAAAAGAAATTGATAAAATAGGAGAGACAATACCAGAAGACTTTGTATATAAATGGGAATCGAAATTAATATCATGTGAGAGGGAAACCCCTTTGTTGAAACATTTGATTAATACCTGGAATAAGATAAACACTGAAATTGGAACGAGGGGGGGTTGTGTTATCTAAAATGCCTCTGACTCAAAATTAACATTCCATTTACAATGGATAATAAATTTTTAAATATTTGGTCTCGTAAAGGAATTTGATATATAGAAGATTGTTATGAAGGAGGAAATTTAATGTCAATTGAACAATAATAAAATAAATATGGAATACAACTAAGGGCATATTTAAGAGATAAATTGGGTCCAACAGTGTCATTACAGAAATGTAGTGACATGGAGATGTTGATTTGTAAAACACATATAAAGAAATTTACTTCAGCCATGTACATTTTATTGCAAAAGAGAACTCCTAAGCAGGGGATCCATAGATCTAGACAGAGATGGAAGGCAGATTTAAATATTAATATTGATAAACAAAAATGGTTGGAGTTATGACGCAGTACTATGACAAATAGAATAAATGTAAGATAAAAAATTAGTGCAATATAATTTTCTACATCAATTATATCTTACGCCGCAGAAATTAAAGAGTTTGAAGTCAGATTTATCAGATCAATTTTTTAGATGTGGGCAGAAGATGCGTACTTTTTTACATTTACTTCATCCTGCCCTAAAGTGAGACCTTTTTTGGATAAACATGGGAGCTTTTTTAGAACACGTTACAGGAACTAAATTTCCACAAAATACAATGTTGTTTTTATTAGGCAATATTGTAAGGAAAAGACCAAAACTGAAATTTACTGTACATCAAAAAGAATTTGTAAAAATTGCATTAGCGGTACCAAGCAGTAACATGGAAATCAGCTCTCATCTAGGTATAGAATGTAGAAATGCAGAAATGTGTTCCCCTTGAGATTAGTTATAATTTAAGAAATAAATATAATGTATTTTTGAAAATTTGGCACTCATATTTACAAATTGTGGGAATTAATTTATAGATATTTTCCCTAAACTTCGAGAACCTCGTTAAACTCCTTGGAAGAATTTAAAAAGTAAATGGTTAGAACTGTGTAGTGGGTAGTGTCTTCTTGGCAATCAGGTTTCATTTCCTTTTTTTCTTTATTTTTTGTTTTATTTCCTGTCTGGTTTCTTTCTTTTCTATATTTGGGGTTTTTTTTGCTGGAGAGGGGGTTGGAGGGTTTGGGGGTCTTATACCATCATATATAATGGAACCAACACTAATAATTGATGATTGTATTTTGTATTTTTTTATTATTACATATATAGATAAAACTTTAAAATAAAATATTAAAAAAAGAATAGACATTGGACCACTGGAAGATGTCGCTGGAGAAGTAGTAATGGGTAGTAAAGAAATGGTGGATGAAATAAATAGGTATTTTGCATTGGTTTCCACTGTGGAAGACACCAATGACATGCCAGAAATTCAAGACGGGGTAGAAGTGAGGGTATTTGCTATTGCTCAGGAGAAGGTGCTTGGGAAGCTGAAGGTGGATTTCACCTGGACTGGTGAACTATACCCCAGGTTTCTGAAAGAGGTATCTTTGAAGAAATTGTGAATGAAGTAGTAGTGACCTTTCTAGAATTACTAGAGTTGGGAATAGTTCCGGAGGACTGGAAAGTTATACATTTCACTCCACTCTTTATGAAGGGAGAGAGGCAATAGACATTAAAGGATAGGCTGATTATCCTGACTTCAATGATAGGCAAGATTCAAGGGTGCACTTTTTTTTAACCAAATACAGACTTTGATCATAATAAATTATTTACAAAAAAAAACATTTAGTCTCGTCACACCCTTAGTTATGTATCCATACATTTACATTGTTGTACATTGTTACATTCATTTCTATTTACACTATTGCCACAACTGTAGCACCCTGGTATTACTCTCCCCTCTGTTGTTTGAGGGGCTTCCCCTTTTTCTCTGCCTCTCTGTGCCCAGTAATGGAAAGACTCTAGTTTTTGGTACTTCCCCACAGAGTCACGTTGGCTACACCAATCCTCAGTGCATCCCTCAGCATGTAATCCTAAAGCCTGGAATGTGCCAGTCGGCACCATTCCTGCACTGACACCTCCATGTGCTGTAAGACCAACAGGTTTTGAATAGACCAAAGTGCGTCTTCCACTGAGTTAATGGTAAAGGGGTTTTACTGCAGTTCTGGATGTCTGACTCTGAGTGTGTCCACATAAATCAGAGAGACCTCTGTCATGCTGCTATTGGGAATGAATTATGACAAGGGCCCTTGCATCCTTCTCCACACAATCTTAGCGAATCTTCATTCTGCAAAGAGGTGGGCAACTGTTTCCACTCCACCGCAGTCATTTCAGGGACAACATGGATTGTGGGTGATATTCTGGTTATACAGGAAGGAACTGACTGGGAGAACTCCTTTCACTGCCAGCTAGGCCAAGTCCTGGTGCTTGTCCATGAGTACTGACAATGAGGCATTCCACTAGATGACCTAGACAGTCTGCTCAGGGAACTACTCCATTATATCCATTGATTCCTGATTGCTCAGTGTCTGCAGGATATTCTGTGTTAACCACTACCTGTTGGCCTTGTGGTCAAAGGTGTTTGTCTGGAAAAACACTTTGACTTGTCTGGTAGTGTGGCAAAGTCCAGCTGACTAGGACATTGTGCATTCTTTGCAACACCAGGGACAGTTAGAACCTCAGCAAATGGTGGCATTTGGTTCCCTCATTACTATGGTTATGTGCACAACCTGATACAGCCACACACAAAGATGGTCGTCATGAAGAGGGCCATGTAGGGTACACTCTTGCCCCTGTTGTCTGGTGACGTACATAGTGACCCTTCAGACCCTTTCTATCTTGCATCTGGTTATGAACTAAACAACTGTTCTGGTGGCCACTGGTGCTGAGGTGCGAGGGATGGGCCACACCTCTGCAGTAGTACAGAGAGCACCTCGCACCTGATAACCATATGGTTCCCTGTTATTGATTGCCAATGTCATGACCACAGACCCAGTTACTTGTGTACCTTTGACCAATTTTTGTTACACACCCCAGCCTCTTCAAACTAGATTCCTAACACCTTCAGGTAGTCAGATCTGGCAGTGAAGGGGATGGTGGACTGGTTGCATTAGTTATTGAAGAGCATTGCTTCGCACTTCCAGTTTACCCTGGCACCTGATGCAGATTCAAAATGGCTGCAGATGCTGATCAGTTTGCAGATCAGTTGTGTGTCTGAACAGAAGATAGTAAAATTGTCTAAGTTCAGAGAAGCTTTGACCTGAATGCCTCCATTGCCTCATGTCATTTCCCTTATGTCCTTGTCCTTCCTGATGGATTCAGCAAAGGGCTCTATGCAGCACACAAATAAGACTGGAGAGAGCAGTCAATCCTCCCTGAATCCAGACTTGATTAAGTTATTTGTTTCCCACCCATTGATTTGGACTGTGCTACAGATGGCCATGTAGAGCAGTTTAATCCAATTTCTGATTCTCTCTCCAAAGCCCATTTTGGAGAACATGTCCATCATTTCTGTGTGCCATCTTCAGTCTAAAGCCTAAGCTGACTCAGCAGGTGTCCACCACCTTGTCCTGCGTATAGACGATAGTATCTCTGAACAACGTGCAGCTGTCAGAGATTTTCCTGCCCAGATCGTGCAGGTTTGGCCTGGGTAGATCACCTTCCCCAGGTCATACTTGACTTGATTGGCAATGGCTTTTGGACAGGATCTTGTAGTCAATGTTTAACAATAATATGGGTCTCCAATTCCAAATATCTTCCTCCTCCTTCTATTTGAAGATAAGGGTGATGATGCTCTTCTTCATGGAGTCTGGCATGCTGGAGAATAGCATTATATACTTCAAGCTGGTCTGAGCTCACCCAGTCCCACAGAGCTGTGGAAAATTCAGCCGGTAAACCATCACTTCCGGAAGTTTTACTCGACCCATAGGAATGGATGGAGTCTGTTAGCTCTCCAAGAGTAATTGGCTGGTCCAGACTCTCCACTTGCTGACATCTAAGACCTCCATGATAGAGGCAGGGAGTTCTAGAAGGCCATTCTGTCTGTAATCTTAGTGTTGTACAATTCTGCTGATTCCCTATATGCCCACTTTTGGGGAAGTGACTCAGCTTTCTTCTTCCTTAAGGTTTAGATCACAGAGGTCCCTTTGTTAACCCTTTGGAAGAAGCATAAACACATCTTATCCTGCTCCACTGTGAGGACTCTGGATTAGAAGATGAAGCTTGCTGGCTCATCATCTCTTGGAGTTCATCTCTGCTATCCACCCTGCTCAACTGCAGAAGGAGGAGTTGCTGCAGGTCAATCTGATTTGGCTCAGTTTCCTCTACCTCTGCCTTGCTCAAACTAAATTTGAGGATAAAGAACTTCTTTATGTTTTCCTTGGTCGCTTCCCACCAGTTCACTGGGGAGTCAGAGAGTTTCACAGTTCTCCAACTAGTGTACTCCTGTGGGGGTACACCACCGGCCTACTGCAGGGGGAAACCTCTGTACCTGCAGGAATGTAATGGGACAGGACAACACCTGGCTGGCTGTCAATCAGTCGGCCTGAATGGATCAAGCCCCACCCGGTCGGGTGTCAATCACCCTCTGGGATATAAGCCAGTGCTGGCCTCCCGAGGCCTCACTTAGAGTTGCTGTAGCCACAGCCAGCCTGGCTCTGTGGAAGTCTTTGTGGATTAAAGCCTGTTGTACAGTCTTTATCTTTGTGTGTGTCTGATTCTGGCTAACAGTGCACCACAACTCCTTCTTTAGTTCCTCTCCATTCTCTCGGATCAACAACTTCACATTCAGCTTCCATGTTCCTCTGCCTGTCTTCAGGTTCTTCAGGTGACAGGAGGTGTGAAAGAGGCTATTGTCATAGAAAAACATTGGTGTATCATCGGTGGTTCTGACCGTGATAACCTTCAGCACAAAGAGGAAGTCTCTCTGAGACCATATTGAGCCGTCCAATCTCAACCAGATGGGGTGTGGTTGTTCTCCACCTGCAGGATTGCTGAAGGTGTGGCACCCATCAGGAGTCTAGAGGAGTTGTCCAGTCTGCTGTCCATGTCACCGGATTGTCCAGCCACATTAATGACATAGAGATTGGAAGTGTTCTGACCATCGGTTGAGGATGGAGATCTTGTCGCTGAGGAGGACTTTGCCGTCTGAGCTGCGCAGCGGGCTTTGGACTTGGGGTGAGGGGCCGTACACAGCCTTTAGAGCCTCGTAGAAACCCCTGAAGTCAACCGATGGTCAGAACACTTCCAATCTCTTTTCAGTGCCAACCGCTCAGTCCAAGATTCCGCCCTGCTCCAGCTCCCTCAACAGCCCCTAAGGCTAGAGCTGGATGAGGTTCCCACCCTGGATGAGACATATAAGGCAATCGAACAACTGAAAAGTGGCAAAGCAGCAGGTATGGATGGAATCCCCCCAGAAGTCTGGAAGGCTGGCGGCAAAACTCTGCATGCCAAACTGCATGAGTTTTTCAAGCTTTGTTGGGACCAAGGTAAACTGCCTCAGGATCTTCGTGATGCCACCATCATCACCCTGTACAAAAACAAAGGCGAGAAATCAGACTGCTCAAACTACAGGGGAATCACGTTGCTCTCCATTGCCGGCAAAATCTTCGCTAGGATTCTACTAAATAGAATAATACCTAGTGTCGCCGAGAATATTCTCCCAGAATCACAGTGCGGCTTTCGCGCAAACAGAGGAACCACTGACATGGTCTTTGCCCTCAGACAGCTCCAAGAAAAGTGCAGAGAACAAAACAAAGGACTCTACATCACCTTTGTTGACCTCACCAAAGCCTTCGACACCGTGAGCAGGAAAGGACTTTGGCAAATACTAGAGCGCATCGGATGTCCCCCAAAGTTCCTCAACATGATTATCCAACTGCACGAAAACCAACAAGGTCGGGTCAGATACAGCAATGAGCTCTCCGAACCCTTCTCCATTAACAATGGCGTGAAGCAAGGCTGTGTTCTCGCACCAACCCTCTTTTCAATCTTCTTCAGCATGATGCTGAACCAAGCCATGAAAGACCCCAACAATGAAGACGCTGTTTACATCCGGTACCGCACGGATGGCAGTCTCTTCAATCTGAGGCGCCTGCAAGCTCACACCAAGACACAAGAGAAACTTGTCCGTGAACTACTCTTTGCAGATGATGCCGCTTTAGTTGCCCATTCAGAGCCAGCTCTTCAGCGCTTGACGTCCTGCTTTGCGGAAACTGCCAAAATGTTTGGCCTGGAAGTCAGCCTGAAGAAAACTGAGGTCCTCCATCAGCCAGCTCCCCACCATGACTACCAGCCCCCCCACATCTCCATCGGGCACACAAAACTCAAAACGGTCAACCAGTTTACCTATCTCGGCTGCACCATTTCATCAGATGCAAGGATCGACAATGAGATAGACAACAGACTCGCCAAGGCAAATAGCGCCTTTGGAAGACTACACAAAAGAGTCTGGAAAAACAACCAACTGAAAAACCTCACAAAGATAAGCGTATACAGAGCCGTTGTCATACCCACACTCCTGTTCGGCTCCGAATCATGGGTCCTCTACCGGCACCACCTACGGCTCCTAGAACGCTTCCACCAGCGTTGTCTCCGCTCCATCCTCAACATCCATTGGAGCGCTTACACCCCTAACGTCGAAGTACTCGAGACGGCAGAGGTCGACAGCATCGAGTCCACGCTGCTGAAGATCCAGCTGCGCTGGGTAGGTCACGTCTCCAGAATGGAGGACCATCGCCTTCCCAAGATCGTGTTATATGGCGAGCTCTCCACTGGCCACCGTGACAGAGGTGCACCAAAGAAAAGGTACAAGGACTGCCTAAAGAAGTCTCTTGGTGCCTGCCACATTGACCACCGCCAGTGGGCTGATATCGCCTCAAACCGTGCATCTTGGCGCCTCACAGTTTGGCGGGCAGCAACCTCCTTTGAAGAAGACCGCAGAGCCCACCTCACTGACAAAAGGCAAAGGAGGAAAAACCCAACACCCAACCCCAACCAACCAATTTTCCCTTGCAACCGCTGCAATCGTGTCTGCCTGTCCCGCATCGGACTTGTCAGCCACAAACGAGCCTGCAGCTGACGTGGACTTTTTACCCCCTCCATAAATCTTCGTCCGCGAAGCCAAGCCAAAGGATGACATAATTGAAGTCACTGGCCAGAACGACTAGCCTGGATGTTGCCAGCAATGGTGGGAGCTGCTGGAAGACGGCTGGCCTCTCAGTCCACATGGGTAAGGCATACCCTTTGATTATCTGGAGTTGTGTATCGTGGTACATTAGCTCCATCACACAACACACCCCCATCCCCAACCACTTCCTTAATCTCTGTAATTAGGAAGTTGCCTCCCCACAGCAAGACCGGAAGCATGGCAATCATTCCCCCCTGCATATGACCAGATGGCCCACAGCCGATGGATTGTCTGTATGGTCGGGTGGGAGGGGAAATGATTCCCTCGCCTCTGGTCTTGCTACAAGGAGACAACTTTTGTGGTGGATCTAACGTACCATGACACCCTTCTCTGGCTGATCAATGTGTTCCATGTGTTCCATCTTCCATTTTTCCTCAATATCTTCCTCCATCAGGAGGAGCCTCCAGCCTCATGGCTGGGTTTTGAGAATTGGAGTTGGACGTGCTTGGGATCTTCTCACTCCTCCTGGCCATGGTCTCTTCCGGGGTCTCTGTTGCTGTCAAGGTTGAGGGGATGTTAACATCTGTGGGGGTGTGATGTTGGCCATTTCCCTTCTTGTTGCCTGTGCACAGGTGGCTACCCATTTTGGACAGGCTTTGTAGAGGTGGTCTGCTTCCCCACACAAGTTGCAGCACTTCTCTCTGCACAGTTCTTGGTCTGGTGGCCTTTCTGCTTGCAATTCTTGCAGATGACTGCACTACATTGGACCACCATACAGCCAGGTTTGTTGCAGTTCCTGCAAATCCAAGACTGTCCAGCATGTTAAAGTACCCACAGTTTCATCCTAAGGTGAACACTCTGATGGGGAGGATGATGGCCCCTTTGCAGTCTCCTCTCAACTTCACCTTCAATTGGATTTTGCGGGTCCAGATTGAAAATATATTTTTGACGTCCGCACAGGTCCCTGTCCTCTTGACAGAAGAGCCCAAGATGGTGAGCACATCCATGACTGGCATGTATGGGTTGAACATGTACACTGTCATCACTCATTTCTTCTGCGTTGAAAGGGTGATGAATGGCTGTACTGTGAATAGTGAGAGTGGAGCCACGTTCCCCTTCTCATGGAAGTACTGAGCATCCTCTGCTATCCCGTCGAGATCTTCAATGACAAAGTAACGTGACTGTTATCCATGATGTTCTGGAGGCAGTAGATGTCCTTTGCCTCAAATTTGCAACAATCCATCGATACTTTCTGGATGAAGAAATCGCAGGAAAACGGGGAACTTTCTCTCATGTCCTACACTGCCTCCCAGATGGTGTTCCAGATTCTTTGACCTCCTGGTGAGTTTGTTGCTGCAGCCATCCTTGTAAGACTGGTGGAAGTGGGTTTATTGCTGGAAAGGTCTCCTTATCAACATAGATCAGCCAAAGCCAGCTCACAGCAGATTATGTCTTCCACTCAAATGGTCTTCCTCTTCCTGCTTGATGCTACAGCTTCCCATGGATCCAGTTGATCCAGCCAATGACCTACACTTGGTCTTGGCTGAAAGGCTGAGAATGTAAAGATATATAACCAATGTTTCAGGTCTGAGCCCTTCATCAAGGTATTCTAGAGTCCATATCAAGGATGAAGTTTTGGAGTACTTGAAAACTCAAGATAAAATAGGGAGATCTTACCCTCACAAATCTGTTGGAATTCTTTGAGGAAATAACAAACAGGACAGGCAAAAGAGAGTCATTGGATGTTTTTTTAATTGGATTTTCAGAAAATGGGATTGTATTACAGGGAAGGTATTGGCATGATAGAAGATTGACTGAAGTCAAAATTGGACTTTTTCTGGCTGGTTGCCAGTGATTAATGATGTTCTGCAGAGGTCAGTATTTGCCCCGCTAATTTTCATGTTGTGTGTAACTGATTTAGATGATTGAATTGATGGTTTTTGGGTAAATTTGCGGATGATATGAAGATGGGTGGAGGGGCAGTTAGTATTGAGGAAACAGGGAGACTTGGATAGGTTGGGAAAATTGGCAAAGATGTGGCAGATGGAATATAGTGTAGGGAAGTGTATAGTTATGCACTTTGGCAAAATGAATAAAGATATTGACTGTTTGCTAAAAGGGGAGAAAATTTAAAAGCAGAGGTCCATAGGGACTTGGGAGTCTCAAAAGTTAGCAGGTTGAGTTGGTAGTAAGGAAGGCAAATGCAATGCTAGCATTCATTTCAAAAGGACTAGAATATTAAAGCAAAGATGTAATGCTGAGGCTTTATCAAACATTAGTTGAGCCATAGTTGCAGTTTTGGGCCCATATCTAAGGAAGGATGTGCTGGCATTAGAGAGGTTCCAGAGGAGGTTTATGATAATGATTCTGGGGATGGAGGATCAAGTCAAGTCAAGTTTATTGTTATTTTATTGCACATTTACAACCCGACGAAACACCATTCTCTGGCCCGTAGTGCAAAACATGCAAGCACACAACCAGACATAACACATATATGGATAAAAAAATACATGTGCAGAACAAGTATTCCTATATGAAAATAAATAAATATTGTTTTGTAAAGAGGAGAGTCTCGGATGGTTAGTGTGAGCAGTTCCTTTGGTCGTCAGCGTCCTCACTTCCCGTGGGAAGAAGTTGTTTCTCAGCCTTGTGGTGCTGGCCCTGATACTCCTGGATCTCTTTCTTGATGGAAGCAACTGAAAGATGCTGTGTGTTGGGTGGAAGGGGTTCTCAACAATTTTGCATGCCCTCTTCAGACAATGATCCTGGTAGATCACATTGATGGGGGAGAGGGTTAGGGAGTCTCCTGTGATCCTCTCTGCCACACTTATGATCCTGTGGATTGACCTCTGATCCATTTCTCTGCAGCCATCATACCACACTGGGATGCAGCCGGCCAGGACACTCTCAGTAGAGCTCCTGTAGAAGGTTGACATTATGGTGGCCGTTAGCCTTGCCTGCTTCAATCTTCTCAGGGTGTACAGTCGCTGATGCGCCTTCCTGACAAGTGAAGAGATGCTGTGTGTCAACAATAGGACACTAGTAAAGTAAATTCCAAAGATTAATGTATGATGATTATTTGTTGGCTCCAGGCTTGTACTTGATGGAGTTTTAAAGTACAAGGCAGGAGATCTCATTGAAACCTACCAAAAATTTAAATTTAAAATTTTATCAATTTTAGACATACAGCACAGTAACAGGCCATTTCGGTCCTCGAGTCCGTGCCACCCAATTTACATCCAATTAATCTACATCCCCAGTACAACATACAGGGAGAACGTACCAACTCCTTACAGACAGTATGGGACTCGAAGCTCACCCGAGATTGCTGGCGCTATAAAGGTGTCCCACTAACCACTACGCCAACTGTAGGCTGGATGGAATGGAGGTGGAGAAGATGATTCCTGTAATGGGAGAGTCTATGATCAGAGGGCACTGCCTCAGAATAAAAGGATGTCCCTTTAGAACAGAGATAAGGGAACATTTCTTCAGCCAAATCTCTAGAATTTGTTACCACAGATGGTTGTGGAGGCCAAGTCATTGTTTAGATTTTCAGTGGAGGTTGATAGGTTTTTGATTAGTAATGGTATCAAATTTTATGGGGAAAAGGCAGGAGAGTAGGATTGAGAGGAAGAATTCATCAACCATGATTTGAATGGCAGAGAAGATCAATGGGCTGAATAGTCTAATTTCCTATCTCATGATCTCATAATGTTCTTTGTTAATCTCAAATAACAGCATCTAAACTTTAAACTTAGGGAGATACTGATAGTTCAATAAATATCTACAACACCTTTGCATATTTTAAAAAATATTCTTTAATGAAGAAAGCATTAATTGGTCTGAGAACATAGTTATGCATGCAGTTTGTGTGTGTTAACATGTTGGAGATATGGTAACGTAGGTAAATTTGCTTTGTTTGTATTTTTCATCATATTTTGCTTTTCCTATTCCTGTCGTACAAATTATAAGAATTATTAAATTAGTTCAATATTTTTGCTTTTTATCCCTGGATTATTTGTCATGTACCATGGTCATTAAGCTACTACACCCAAGTACTATTGAATTGAGAAGATAAACAACATTACAAGTTGATCCTAAATTAGTTAACCTTCTTTCATCTGTTGTAGAAGTAGAATTGCCCTTGTTATCTTTGAACTGGTTGGCTTAGGAAGCTATTAGAGATAGGTCATACTTGTAAGTGCTTCAGGGTGGCTCCTTTACCAAAGTGCATTTATATCTATTTGGAGACAGCCAGATTGATTGTAGTGTGATTCCTTCCAGTGCCCAAGTAGTCTGATAAAACTTGGGTCAGTTTTCATCTCACTGCTCATATGTAATTTCAGTTTTTAGAATTGGCTGCTGAAATAAAAATAGATTTTAATTTCCATTAATTGTTACTGGAAATAAAATTGGATGGTTTCTATAAAAAACAGCTAATCAACTTTTAACCTTGAGCACCAAGATGAAAATCTACCTCTTCATGCCCAGGCTCTTCTAGGAACATGCACTTATTTTCCTCAGATTGGTGGAGTATGGAATGATTTTGCATCCTTTATTTTACTGCTCAGATCATGACTGTACCAAATGATCCTTATACCTTTCTATCATGTGGTGAAGATGGTACCGTAAGATGGTTTGATGTAAGAGCGAAGACAAATTGTACAAAAGAAGACTGCAAAGATGTGAGTTTAAAAAATACATGTAGACATAAACAATTTTTAGCAAAAGTAATGTAACAGTGCTCATTTGAAATATGTTTGCATGTTTGAAAATTTAATTATTGACATAATTTTGCATTTTGTTTGGACATCTATAACATTTAAATATAAATTTAAAAACATGTTAAGATGTTTTGAAAGTAATTTAATTTTTCATTTGCTACTGTAGTTGATAAGTGAAGCAGCCATTATAAAGATTGGCATGAAAAATATAGCTTTACTCCAGTGTGTAATGTCTTGCTACAACAAAATTGTGGGTACTCTTTCACCTTTCACACTGGCTCTTGAACCCAGTAATTAACCAGCAATTTACCGGGTCACCTGTCAGTGTGAACGCCCCCCACCCGGTATGGGGTGGGGGGGTCCAAATTGACCCTGGAATTAACCACCTAGGAAGGTAGTATCAAAGCCAATCCATTTTGAATTGCAAGCCAGGTCCCATTAGTGATTCGCTGATGCCGTTTTTGTGTGCGTGGGAAGCAGGGAATGGAAAAAGCAAAAAAAGTGAGATCATAGCAGAGAACACTATTAATTAACATATGGAAAGAGTGCAGAATGAGAACAACAACAGGAACTTGTTGGAATGACTACAAATGGTCCACGTGCTGTTCATCGAATTGAACATTTGTCGTAGAGTGTTTAAAAAAAAAACTCAATTATTTCCAGCATTTCTGATGGTTGGATGGCAAGATAACATTTTGTTCATGTGTTTCATTGCTGGTGCGACTTTCCAATGCTCATATGTGTTTTATTCCCGCTACCACTTTTCCATGCTTGTATGCATTTTATTCCTGCTACCACTTTCCCACGTGTATGCGTTTTATTCCCGCTACCACTTTCCCACGCTTGCAATAAATTGTGTGTTATCCCCAGTACCATTTTCCCTCACCTCTCTTTTGTAAATGAAATTATTTACTACAAAACTGCATTCAGAATCCTTGCTCTTGAGACCCATCAAATCTGTTTTCTCACTCATAACACCCACACACACACCCCCATACCTCCAACCTGGAGAGTGAGGGGCTGGAGTGAGATATGGATAATCTCCTTATAGAATAAAGCATTCAGTGTCTGCAAGTACATAATACGTTGTTCAGGATGTTGGGCTCCCCTTAGCTCCGTGATATCAGGTTAGTAATGTGAAAGGGGCTTCATTTTTAATTTCATCATAGATGTGTTAACAATATTCCTATCTGGTGTTTATACTAAATTTTCATCCTTTTATGTGAATATTTCACAACAAATTTTGGATAGATTCACTCCACTGTTTTGACTGATTGTTGAAAATAATTTTGAAAAGTCATTAGATGGACCCATTTTTCAAAAAACTTTTTTGTAAGATGTAATATGATAACACTTCTAAAAGTATTGCTTCAGCTACATATGTCATAATTTTATATCTACTTTGTCTTGAAGAGTCCAATCAAGCAATGCTGTTTAGTATCCATATCTTGTTACAAGAAAGTCTGTAGATGCTGTGACTGTAGTTTACACAAAAATGCTGGAGAAACTCTGCAAGTCACGCAGTGTTCTTTATGTGGCAAAGATTACGATACATGAGGCCATGGAGAAATGTGCGGGAGTGGGGCATTGAATTTAAATGGTTGGCCAATGGAAGATACCCACCATTGCTGTGGACAGACCAAAGATGCTTAACGAATTGGTCTCCCAGTCTGCGTCCAGTCTCTCCAATGTAGAGAAGGCCACAGCAAAATCACCGGATGCAGCAGATGACCTAGTGGCCAACTATTTCAATTTCTCACTAACATGCCTGTCTGTGGCCTCAAGGACATCACCTGCAAATTGGAGGTATAACATTTAATATTTCATCTGGGCACTCTCTAACTGGGTGGCACTAGGATCCAGTTCTACTGATCCCATTAGACCACTCCCCTGTCTCCCTCTCTTCCCCCATCCCTCTGCATCCTTTCCTCCAGCTCTCCCTTCCCTCTGCATTCGGAGCTACCTTCATCCCTCCATTACTTCTCAGCTTTTATCTCTTGTGCCCTCCCACCCATATCAATCTATTACCTCTTGCCTGTGGGCCTGTTTGTCTCGTCCCTTCCCCCATCATTTTATTCAGAAGTCTGCCTGCTTTTAGCTCATATATTGATGAAGGGCTCAGACCCGAAATGTTGGTTATGTATTTTTATCTTTGCTACATAAAGTAGGTTGTGTGACTTTCTAAGTCAATATGGAGAAAGTAGTTTCCATATTGGACTCATTAAATTTGTTTGCTATTTACATCCTCTGGATTTGTGTACTAGAATATTATTTTGCTGCTAAATGAATGATTGAACTTTTTGTAGTCAAAATTGAAATTATGTCTTGGAGCATTAATTAATTCTTTGAGAAATGAACTTGAGACAAAAATCCTTAATACTTTCAAATTTTCATTTGAAACAGGATATTTTAATAAACTGTCGCCGTGCTGCTACTTCAATCGCTATCTGCCCTTTGATGCCATACTACTTATCTGTTGGTTGCTCGGATAGCTCTGTGAGAATATATGATAGAAGAATGCTCGGCACAAGAGCTACAGGTTTTTAATACTTTATTTTATCATGCAAAATAAAACCCTCTTTGACACCACTGCACACAACTAAAATGTTTGATTTTTATTAAATTCATTGGATAATTTTTGGTAGAAATATGCAATTAAAGTGAATTTCACAAAAGTATAGTCAAATGAGGACAATAACAGAGATATGAGCTAGTGCCAGGAGGCAAAGATTTTGCCACTGCTTTTAAACTGAAACAAATTCTGACTTAATAACAGCAAGATTTCTGATAAAATATGAGCTATTGTACAAGTAAAATCTGTGCACCAACTCTCTAAAACCATTTTGCATATGTGGAAAAATATTTGTGACAAAAAGCAATGGTTAAAGAAGTGTAAGGTATTTTGGTAGCAAGTATGCAGGAGGAATAAAAGCCAGGTAAATAAGAAAAAAGTCATCGCTATTGATACTGAATTATGACTGGATAGCAGTGAAGGACACTGAATGTGGTATTATTTATCTTAATTTCTTTCCAGGTAGTTACAATGCTCGAGCAACAACTGGAATGTGTGCAAGATTTGTGCCCCCACATCTTGCCAATAAATCTTGTCGAGTTACATCTCTCTGTTACAGTAATGATGGGCAGGAAATTCTTGTTAGTTATTCATCGGACTATATTTATCTCTTTGATCCTAACGATGATCAAGGACGTGAACTTAAGGTCCCCTCAACTGATGAGAGAAGAGAGCCAGAGGTAGGTGGTTTCAAAGTATTTGGTGAAAAATTTAATCTGCTCTCGTGACCATATATTTTATGCATCTGGTTCAATAATATTTCTGATAATTGTTAACTTTCAGAATGAATAATTCCTCAGTGAGAGATTCTGCCAATTGACCTTGTAGCCAACTTTTGAGGAAGTTCTTAAAAATCAATGACATTTGGGCATAGCAGCAGTAATAGCAAAGGTTCAATGTTTTAAACACACACACACACATAAAATTATTTTAAGATGTTGAGTATCATTGAAGATTTTGTTTAACTTTTTTTCAGTTGTTTAAGATATGGTTACTCAATGATGAATTGACATTGATTTAAAATATTAATTTTTTTCAATAAATTGTTTTTTATATCAATAAAACAAAGCCTATTTATTACTTAAAAGTATATAACAATGTTTTTAAAGAAAACTTAACAAGAAAGAAATGCTTTAAAATATTGCCAAGCAAAATTTTTAGAACAGATTACTGGAATTGTTTTTCCACAAAGTCCAGATTTATTTTTGTTGGGGAATATAGAAGGAACAAGACCTAAATTAAAATGATCATTTTATCAAGTGAAATTTATTAAAATAGTGTAGTGGTGGCAAGGAAGAGGATTGCAGTGACTTGAAAATCAGATGCTCATTTAGGTATGAAAAGATAGAATATGGAAATGTAAAGTTGTATTCTTTTGGAGAAAATTACATATAATTTAGGAAATAAATATTCTACTTTTATTTTTTTACAAATTTGGAGCCTGTATATCTAAAGTTTAGGGATAAATGTGTAAAAATGTATTTCCAGCCACTTAAGACCTGTAATAATCTTCTTCCCAAAAGTCACTATATAAATACTGTAAGATCCCAATGTGTGAACCAATCCTTTGTGCAATCCAGAATAATATTATTTTTCTCTTTTACTTTCTTTTTATAATTTTTTTCCATATAACTATATATTATATATATTTCTATTATTATGTTTTCTTAATGGGGGGTAAATGTGGGAGAGGAGGGAGGGCAAGGGGGGGGGGGGTAAAATTACCATGTACTCAATGTAATTTCTAATCTATCCAAATGTGGTTAATGTAAAAGTACATAATTGCATGGATTAAAATTTTAAATAAAAGATTCCCAAAAAAATTGCTCAGTTGCTAGTTCATGGCAGGTTTTCCTTTTAACTTTTCATAATGTATAATCAAAATGCAAAAAAAAAAATTTCAGATGCTATGATCATAAAAATTGCATTAAAAATTTCACATTTTATTGTTGTCTGATTTTTTTCACAGAAAGATTTAAAAATTAGAATGTTTTTTTAGAAGTCACGTTTATCAACATTTTTAAAGACTAAAATTGAATGCATATAGTCCTCTATTTGATTTCTCTTGAAAGTCTTTACAAGGTCACATGCTAAGTCAGGCAGCAGTATTTGTAAAATGCCTAATGCTTGTTTACTAAGGTGAATTCATTTCCAGGAAAGCAACAGCACATGATTATTGGTTCAGACTCTGTTTATAGAACAGCTAATGGAGGTGCTGGAAGAAACTGATCTCTTAAAAGCCCCATTTGAATAAACATTTTTATGTTTTGTTTATTGCATGTTTTTGATATTGCCCATTTTGTAGAAATGTACAGATATTAAGGAATGTGCTGTCTCACTTCTCCAGTTGCCTGCATATTTACCCGATTTTTGTATGCATTTTAAACCTCTGCGTCCAGTTATTTTGTTGATAACCTGCTGTATCACTATTCAATTTATAATTAAATAGGACTGACTGTTCCCATAAAATGTCATCAATGCTTTACACATTCACTGTCAGTGGAAGCAGATAATTAAAGGTTAATGGCATGTTTATATATATGTCAGTAATTTTGCCATCCAGTAAACAAAAAGCACTATGGATGAAATTCTTCCAGCTGTTCATGTCAGTGCAATCTTGTAGGGTGTAGGGTTCTGAGAAAAATATTTCTTGTAATATTTCCAATAACTGTTCTATAAACCATTTTTAAAAGGTTTATCACCGAAGATGTACAGTAAAGAATGAAAGACCAGTTTTTTTAAAAAACTACTTGTTTTATACCACATTTCTCATTGTGTTCAATGCCATACATATATTGTCTTTTACATGTTCATTTACTGATGTTCAGGGTCATTCAAAAATTTCAGGAATGTTCCTCCCCACCTTTTATCCCTGGTGACTGAAAATGGAGTGCGTAAGAGAAAGCAGGCTATCAGCTTTTTTTTTGATAGGCTGCAAGGGGTGTGAGGGATTCTTTCCAATACCAAATAGATTTATTTGTAAATTATAATTGCATATTCTGGGTATTAGAAAACAAACTTGATTAACATTCATTTACCAAAATTATAACATGCAGGAGCAAGGTGTAATGAATCCTAATAAAGAAAGCAAACATACAAAGATAATGTTTCATATAGAACTGGAGTCTTTACCTCCACTATCTAAATTTTTTTTAAGAACTATTTCTGCATTTTTAAATCTTATTGTTGCTTAGATCATGACTGCACACTGCTCTTGTCAGGAAAACGTGTTCCAAATTAATAGTCTGGTTTTGAAATAATTGAATAGTGCTTTCATTTTTATCCAGATTTCTTATTCATATCTAGATCCGGCAGCCACCTGTTAAACGACTCCGCCTTCGAGGGGATTGGTCTGATACTGGGCCAAGGGCTAGACCCGAAAGTCAGCGAGAGCGTGATGGTTGGTGCTTTCTATGTTAAATGTAGATATACCTGACTGCATTTTAATTACAACAGCATTTGTGCTTAGTTACTTAAATTCACCTTTCTTTAAATTAAATGTTGGACTGGATGGTTAAAACCTTTGGTTTCTTAATAAAATTTCAGATTATTAAATAAAAAAAGGAAAATAAATTGAATTCAATTTGCTGCTGTGGTGTATCGAAACATGCAAAATTTGAAAGTGAATTTCAAGATAGTAATTACATTGAATAATTTTGACATAATTTCTCACTATGCTTGAATGATTTTTAAATATTTAGTAAGACCCTAAATGGTTGTACTTCCTTGTCGTACATCTTTTACACATTGTGTCTGGACAGAGAGATTTCCCTTATTTTTAGTGTCTTTGGGTGAAATTCAATGAATAGTTATGTCAAGAAAAAGTGCAAACTCGCAGCTTGTCCTCGTACTAAAGAGAGGCAGCATTTTATTCAGCTTTTTTTATTCACAGATGGAAGATAATATTAAAAAACTGCATGAGAATCTGGCAAATGTTAAATAGTGGAAGATTAATGCAGTTGTTTCTTATATTTTAGTTGATATATTGGATTGAAACAAGATTCAGAGTAACCGTAACTGGTAAAAACAGTTTCACAAACTGCTTGCAGATTTCCTGACTTTCTTTGTGTCACTTGGCCACAACTGATGTCAACAATTCCCATCTAGTTTTCCCTATCCTGCTTTTGTAGAGCTCTGGGTTACTTTATTTATGCATATTATTTAATCTGTACCTTTTTGTAACATCATCTCTCAGTTGTTACTTCCAAACTAAAGATCCTAGTTGACATTAGCTTTTTTTTTCAGCATACAATTTGCAAGGATAAATATCACCATTTAATAGCCCAAATATTTCTCTAACTTCCAGTGGCTGACAGGTTTGAGGAAAATCAAACTTGGGTTCATTAAAGGATTGCTTGAGTGGGAAGAGGACTTAAGAGAGCCAAGATTATTGTGTTGGGATTAGTAACAAGAAGGAACTGGGCCTCCATAATAGGGGTGAAATGACAGTAGTGGGAGCGACTAAACAGATGGATAGGTAGTTAAGCCAGTGGCAGAAGCCGCAGCAGTATTTAGCTAAAAATGACACGGCAGCCGCTCTATGACGAAACACAAAGGGCCTTCTAGAGGGGAAATTCTACGAAGCAGGGGAAGTTAAAAACTTGAATTCTGAGAATCTGAAAAGATGGACTTGCCTTCATTGGTCCTTTTGCCAATTATATTTTGTTTTGCATTAAATATATGGCACAATTTCACCTTTTGGTCATGTTAATCACAAAAATTAAGACTGATACGTTGAGTAGTTTAACCTTGTGATGACAGCACTACCTACAAATGAGATATCATTATTTTGTTGAAAGTCACCTCAACTTTAATGCACAATAAAATAAGAAAAGAAGATTATGACTGATATACATTCACAACATATCAATTTGTTTTCTCAGTTGCAAATTCCCACACTGAAACACAATGATCAAAATGCTGTTAGATCAGCCTCCCTGCTGGGTACCATTACCTGCAGCACCCCATTCCTGAACTTACATGGATCAAATGTGGCTAGCTGATCTTGCTAGCCCACTAACTCTCAGGTGGCAAGGACCGGACAGTGACTGGATCCCGGGCTGCACAGAGAAAAGGTCCTGCTTCTGAACTACCCTTGACGGTCTTTGATAGAAGACAAAGCTTGGGTTAGAACTTTGTATTCTGCCAGAGTTGTTTTAGATTTTTAAGTTTTCAAAAGTTTCTGACATACAGAAGTATTTTAATGACTATTGAAATTGATTATTAAAACAATTAGTAACTTAAAAATTGCTAATTAATCATACATAAAAGATCTCAGAAATTATTCAAAACCCATGTCTAAGACTTCATAATCTGCAGGTTTAAAATCCCCTTTGGAATCAGTGGGATTAGGGTCCAGAGGCGGGTCTGACAGGTTCCACTGGATCTTTTTTAAAATCTTCTTAGCCCCATCACTCAACCATATCTTCCATCTTAAATTTGTGAAATTGCAAGACTCAGCTCCTTTCATGAGGAGCTATTAATGGAGCACCGTGACAAGCTCAGTACCCTCAAAACTATCATTAAGTCTTGCACTCATTGTATATGTATGCAGTCCTGGGACTACTTCTGTTGAATTGGAGAGCTACCAATAAGACTTGGCCTGACATTAAATTAATGAACACACATTAAAGGATGTAAAACAATCAAGGAGACAAAATTTATTGGACCAATATCGTGAAAGGAAAGGAGGGGCGGGGGGGGGGGGGGGAATATGCCTAAATTGAATAGGAATCATTTCTATGGACAACTATATCAATCCATCTGCAGGCCATTGTCTACTTTTCAGATCTTCAAAAGTCACATATTCATATTCCTGCATTCCTGTCATTATATCTTATTTGCAACAAAATGGCCCACAAATTAAAAATAATTAAAGAATGTTTCATAATCACCTGGCAAAAACAGTCTGTATGGTGCAACTTATCCATGCTGACCAAGTTGCCATTCTGGGCTAGTCCCATTTGTCTGTATTTGGTCCATATTCTTCTAAGCCGTTCCTATCCATAAATCTGTCCAAATGTCTTTTGAACACTTTTATTGTGCTGCTTCTATGGTTTACCCTGGTAGTTTGTTCCAGATATGTACCATCCTCAGAATGGAAGAAGTTGTTTCTTATATCCCTGTTAAATCATTTCCCTTTCACCTTAAATCTACGCCCTTTAGTTCTGGAATCATCTACCCTGCAAAAAAGACTGTGAGCATTCATTTTTCCCATGCCCCTCCATAAGATCACCCCTCAACCTCCTTTACTCTTGGGAATAAAAACCCAGCCTATCTAACTGCTCCACACAACTCATAGCCTCTAGTCCTGGCAAGATCCTCATGAGTCTCCTCACCACCCCTTCCAAGTTATTAATGTCCATCCTTTAGCTGGCCAGCCGGAAATGCATACTTCAAGCATGGTCTCACCAATGCCTTATACAGCTGAATTATGAGATCTCCTTTTGTATTATATGTTCCACCCAATGAAGGCAAATATGCCAAATGTGCCTTCACCACTTTGTCCACATGAGTTGCCATTTTCAAGGAACTATGCACCAGTTTCCTAAAGTCACTCTGTTTTCCAGCACTGTCCAAAGCCCTACCACTCATTGTGTAAGTTTTGCCCTTGTTTTACTGACCAAACTACAACACTTTACACTTGTTAGAGTTAAATTCCAATTGCTACTCCTTGGGCCTACCTTCCAAACTAATCTAGATCTTGTTGTAAACTTAAATATTCTTCCTCACTGTCCTCGACAGCAGTTTTAGTATCATCTCTAAATTTATGATGAAGTTAACTACTTTGTCATACAAATCCTGTAAGGAGTTTGTACATTCTCCCATTTCTGCGTGGTTTTCCCCTGGTGTTGCTGTTTCCTCCACCATTCAACCGGGGTGTAGGTTAATTGGGGATAAATTAGGCTGCACAGACTCGTGGGTTGAAAAGGGCCTGTTACTTTGCTGTATTTCTAAATTTTTAAAAATTAAACATTCAAACTGAAGTAAGGAGCAGATGTTTGGAAAGTAGAGGGAAAAAAAATTCATGGTTCACAACATTAGTAAGGGGTGCATTGGTAAGAACATTTTGATTGAGACACCCAATTACATGACTTATACCAATGGTATGGAAATTACCTTGATTCATCTGGAGTTGGATACTTTTACTTGTTTTATGATAATTTCCAAGAACAAGCAAGGAAAGAAGATATAATTACAATCCCCTCTCTTCTTCCACCCTTGTATAGGGCTCCCAATCAAAACATTTCATAAAAATTGCACCCATTTTAAAATACACAGGAGTATCAATACACAAGGATGGTCGATACTTATGCTACATAGATGAAGCCTCTCATTAATGTAATTATCATGCAGAGAAAAGTAAAACTGAAGTCTGCAGACATTGTGGTTGAAGTAAAAACAATGCTGGAGAAACTCAACATGTATTGATGAAGGACTCAAGCCCGAAACGTCAGTTATGCATTTTTACCTTTTTTTATATAAAGGACACTTTTTGACCTGCTGAGTTTCTCCAGTATTGTGTTTTTACCATGCAGAGAAAATATAGCCGTAGGAGCAGAATTATGTCCGAAATCAATGTGACTTAAAGGGACAATTATATTTGGAGCTAACAGCTGTAGGAACTCAATACGTCAGGCAGCATCTGTGGAGGGAAAGGAATGGTTGATGTTTTGGTTGAGAGTTTACCTCAGGACGTTGAGTTCCTGCATCAGGAGCTGCTGAGTTTCTCCAGCTGTTTGTTTTTTTTTTTGCTCGAGATTTCAGCATCTGTAGTCCCTTCACTCCACTGATTAATTTTGAGTTGGTTGAAAGGAAAAACATTCAAAGTCTGTTCCTTCTCTTAGTTTCGTATCCATACATTTCCATCACTGTACATTGTTATATTCATTTCTATTTACACCATTACCACACTGTGGCATCTTGACACTTCTCCCCCCTCTGTTTGTTGTTTGAGAGGATTCCCCTCAGTCTCAGCTCCTCAATGCACAATAATGGGAGAACTCTAGTCTGTGGTCCTTCCCCTCAGGGCCCTCGTATACCAAGCCTTAGTAGGTCCCTCAGCACATACTTCTGCAGCCTGGAATGAGCCAGTCGGCAGCATTCCCGCAAAGACATATCTGTGTGCTGTAAGACCAACACGTTTTGAGCAGACCAAAATGCATCTTTCACCGAGTTGATGGTCTTCCAGCAGTCCTGTATGTCTGACTCCATGTGCCTCCCTGGGAACAGCTTGTAAATCAGAGAATCCTCTTGTAATCCTGTTGCTGGGAATGAACTGTGCAAGGTCCCTTGCATCCTTCTCCACACACTCAGGAATACTACTGTGAGACTCACTGAGGTTTGGTGCAACCAATATGAGGGCACTGTGGGCCCGAGACCAAGTGGAAGCCCCCCTCAAACGACTGCGGTGGAGAGGAGAAAGTCGCTCACCTCTTTGCAGAAGAAGAGAATAAACTGCTCCTCTGTAACAGTGTACTTATGTGTAAATTGTGTAGCACTAGCTTCCCAGAAGCCTTTCTCCTGTTTTGCAAAGCCTATTCTAATTACTGCTATTAAGCTGCAAAAGGGAGTCTGTTGCTGTCCTTTCTTTGATTGTTGCACTGCAATGTAACCACAGGTTTGTAGGAAATTATACAGGTGGTGCTTTAGCTGTTCTTTTGGTTCGATGCAATTTTCTTTTGTTCAGTCTGACAATTTTTTTTAAGGAAAATTCATTTTGATGCTAGGTCTAGGAGATTAATGTGTTTGTAGACCAAAAACAGATAAGTCGGGTTCCTAGCCAACAATCCCATATGCTTATTGAAACAATCCACAAGTATCTTTCTTCAATGTTTCAGGAGAACAAAGTCCAAATGTGTCACTCATGCAACGTATGTCAGACATGTTGTCCAGGTGGTTTGAAGAAGCCAGTGAAAATGCCCAAAGCAACTTAAGAGGGAGGGGAAGATCAAGATCCAGAGGTATGTTACCTTAGTCACTAATATGTGCATGTACCTAATTGCACATTGCTGTATATAATTGAAAAGTATGCATGTAGCAAAATATTATGAACTGCAATTTATCTCATTATTTAATCATACACTTAATTCAAACAAACTTTTATTCTTACTATAAGAACTATCAGAATAAGGGACACCAGAAAATTCTGACGGCCAAAATAAAATTGAAACAGAAAAAACTTTGACTGTTGCCGAGGTTAACACGGAAACTAATAATCACAAGCTGCTGGAGATAATCATCCCCTTCTTCAAACAATGCAGTTGCTTAATAAGGATTATAACTGAGACATTAAACATTTTAGAGATGATTTTAAGCATGTAGATTTTCTCAAAAGCAAATACTTTGTTTTGGTTTTGTCCTTCGTGGTACATTGAAAACACACAATTAAAATGTTTTGAACAATTTGCAGAGGAGGAGGCGGGTAGCCTTCTGGTCTAACTAGAATTGTGAAAGTAAGTTTTGGGAACATTTTTAAAGAGATTTTATGTTACATTTTTTTCTAATTATAATTTGTGCAGTTAGTATGTTAATAAGTTGGTATGCTTAAGAGATCAATTTAGTATTGCTCTTATTTATGGATCTTTCAACAAACCAGAATCAGCATTTATTGTCATTAAGTCATGAAATCCGATGTTTTTCAACATCATGATAGAGCAAACATTGATATTATAACCATCTTACAACATGACTATAAAAAAGATAATAACAATATTAGTGCACAAAAAGTAAGACAATGTCTTCAGTCATTGATTAGTCAATGGGGAAGAAGCTGTCCTTGTGCCGCTGAGTGCTTGCCTTTTCCCCGATGGTAGCCGAGGAAAAGTGGCTTGGGTGGTGGTGGGGGGGGGGGTCTTTGAGGATAGAGGCTGCTTTTTAAGACACTGCCTCATGTAGATGTCCTAAATAGAGTGAAGTCTGGTGCCTGTGATGTCGCAAGTCGAGTTAACAACCCTCTGGAGTTATACCGTTCAACAAGCTGATTTTATCTCCCCCCATATGCTTCCTCATTGCCGTTTGTGATTTTGCTGACAACTGTGGTGTCGTCTGCATACTTGTAGATGGCAGTGGAATTGTGCCTGGCCACACAGTTGTGGGTGTATAATGAGTAGAGCAGTGGGCTAAGCTCGCATCCTTGGGGTGTGCCTGTGTGGATGATCTGTGAGGAGGAGACGTTGTTTCCAATTCGTTACTGACTGTGGTCTTCAGATGAGAAAGTCAAGGATCCAGTTGCAGGGGGTGGGGGAGGAGGGGGGGTACAGAGACCTAGATTTTGTAGCTTCTTGACCAGCAATGAGGGGAATAATCGTATTATCATATTGAAGGGCGAGCTGTAGTCTACGAAGAGCAGCCGCATATATGAATAGCTTTTTTTTTCGAGGTGATCCAGAGCTGAGTATAGAGCCAGCGATATTGCATTTGCCATGGAGCAATTGTGACGAGAGGCGAATTGCAGTGGCTGCAGATCTTTATTTAGGTATGTGTTAATTCTGACCATGACCAGCCTCTTGAAACATTTCATCACAGTAGAAGTTAGTGCTATGGGGCAGTAACCATTGAAGCAGTCCACGCTACTCTTCTTGGGTACCAGGATGATTGATGTCCTTTTGAAGCTGGTGGGAATCTCTGATTGCCACAATGAGAGATTGAAAATGTCCGTGAACACTCCAGCTAGTTGGTTGGCACAGATTTTCAGTACCCTGCCAGATATGCCCTCAGGGCCTGACGCCATGTGAGGGTTCACCCTCTTGAATGATGTTCTGACGTCACCTTCAGGGACAGATATCACAGGGTCCTGAGCCTTTTCAGGGATACTAGTAGGCATTGTTTGGTTCTTCTCAAAATGAGCATAGAAGATATTCAGCTCATCAGTTAGTGAAGCATTGCAGCCATCTATAGAGTTTTCCTGTACACTATAGATGTAATGGCCTGCGCTCCCTGCCATAGCTGGCATGCATTTGTCTGTTTCTAGCTTCCTTTGGAATTGCCACTTTGCTTCGGAGATGGACTTCCGCAGGTCGTACCTGGACTTCTTGTCAAGATCTCTATCCCCAGCCTAAATACCCTTGTTTTCACCCTCAGCAGGTTGAAGATTCTCTGATTCATCCAAGACTTCTGGTTAGGGAACATCAGGTATTTGCTTGTGGGCACACATTCATCCACACAGGACTTGATGAAGTCGGTGACACCTGTTGCATATTCATTCAAGTCTATGAATGTCCTTGAATATGTTCCAGTTCACCGATTCAAAGCAGTCCTGCACTCTCCTATGCCTCCCTCAACCACACCTTCGCTGACTTCACCATTGGTGCAGTGGTCTTCAGTCTCTCCTTGTATGCCGGGAGTAGAAGTACTGCCAGGTAATCAGACTTACTGATTAATGTGGTATGGCTCGGTATGCATTCTTCATGGTGGTATAGCAGTGGCCAAGTGTGTTGGTTCCCATGGTCTTGCATGTGATGTTTTGGTGGTAGTTTGCCAGAAACTTCAGGTTGGAATGATTGAAGCCTCCCACAATGATCGGGAAGGCATCCAGATGTGTTGGCTCAAGGCTGTTTATCACAGTGTTCAGTCCTACCAGTGCCAGCCTGATGTTAGCCTGAGGCGGAATGTACACTGTGACCAAGATGATGATGGTGTACTCCTTCAGCAGGTAAAATGGGTGACACATGATCACTAGATGTTCCAGATGAGGGGAGAAGGACTGGAACATGACTGTCACATCTGTGCACCACGATGAATTGATGATGACACAAACACTGCCTCCTCTAGTTTTTCCAGATGCTGATGTTCGATCAGTGCGATAAGAGGGTGTAGCCCTTGGGCTGTAGCGCCATGTCTGGAATATCCATGTTTAGCCATATTTCTGTAAAGCACATCACGCAGCAATCCCTGTTATCTCTCTGACGTTGAATTCTGGCTTGGAGTTCATCGAGTTTGTTCTCCAAGGACAGTACATTGGCCAGGAGGACGTTAGGGAGCAGAAGCTTCAGGTCTTGGCATCTCAGCTTGACCTATAGCTCCCTTCTGCATCGACGTGGTCGGGTCTTCTTTACCTGGCTCATGGGTCCGCTGTTGGAGTTGTTGTTGTACCTGCTTGAGCTGTTTAAAACTGGGAAGTTGTTGTTGTGAACTGCAGAATTGTTGTTGTACCTGCTTGTGCTTGGTGCTGTTTAAAACTCAGGTAAGTTTGATTTTATGTTTCTCGGATTTTTTTAGGAGTTCTGAATGGAAATATTTGTTTATTAGTTAAGGGTGTAAATTCAATATTGTTAGAGCACCTAACTCTTGCGCATGCATCAACCAAACTCCGATATGTGAACCCACTGGTATGTGCCAACCAAAGACTTGCGCATGAACACAGGAATCAAGATGGCCGTGCCTGGCCTATGGACCCCGGGACGCCAACTAACAAAAATAAATTGCACATTTTGCCTCTTCCATGCCCTGTATCCCTGTATTAGTTTGTCAAATACTCTACCCAAGCAGGGAAAATTCTGACTTAAGTCCATTTTGAGATACAACCAACCGATTCTTCAGTCCCGATTACATTCGTAAGTTGGGAGTACCTGTAGCTGAAAATAGTTGACCAAACATTTGCTTCAGGATGAGGACAGACAGTGGGCATCATGAAGAAAATTTAATTATAGGTCCTGACTAGGTGTTACCACAGATAGAAACCATTGGTGAGATGAAGGAGAAGGATGCAAAAATAATCTATTTTCAAAAGCACAGAGATAGGAAATAAGGTCATGAAGATGTGATTTTTACGTTTGAAACTTTGTTGCCAATCCAAACTATGATAAAGGCTATGACAAGAGGTTTGACATGTTTGAGATGAAGGAATTTAATTTTTGTAGTATTCACTTGCTGCTGTTTGAAGTTAAATAATTGTTCATAGCAATGTGTAGATTTCATTTTCAGAATAATTTAGTATTTGTTTTGTTTTTGAAGCTGTTTCCAGAATGCATTCTATGCAATATGGGGGCTAAAAGGGGTTTCAAGCCATCACACATTTCTATAAATGTATTCTCCCAAAATAACGGAATGTGATGAAACCTAGACCCACATTGCCCTCTCAGGAAATCTTGCCAGCCAATAATACAGTAGGGATTTACTTTTCACCTGTTGCCGAAGCATTTTCAATCAAGCCCTCAGAAACTTGAGCACCAAGACACTTTCTGCCACATGAACAAGAGCCACCTTCCAACAGCTTTTCTGATGCAACTGAAGGAGCATTTTGGGAGGAGTACCTCTTCAGAAAAATAATTTGTTTTAAATTAATTAAAAATGTACTGAATTGGTGATAATTTAAATCTTTGTGCACTTTTGGCGATTAATTGACTTTACATGGTCAGGAGCAGTTTATCAACACAGAAGAGTTTACTTGAATGAGTTTAAAGTTCTTAAAGCTGCGATGAAAGTTGTAACAGAGATATTAAATGGATTTGGGCTTTCTGCAACTTTTAATGGTGGGACAGTGAGTTTGCTTTGTGTGTTCTTTCAACTATTTTCTGGCACCTTAAACTTCTATGCATTGTTACTCCACATCTCTGGTTCCCTGTCACTATTTTCTAACTGCTCTCCTCTTTGTATTACTAAGCTATTCAAAATACAATATTCTAAGGTTCTAGTGCACTTTGGGCTATGTTGCAGGGAATAGTGTAATTGATGAAGGTTCCATGAAATGATGATGAAGTGACTTATAATGTTGCTAGTGATTACACTCTGGTGATTGTACCTGAGGTAATCAAGCTTATCAAAAACACTAGAGACTGCAGGGATTGGAATCTGGTGGAATTCTGGCAGCATCTGTGGAGGGAAATGAACAAACACCTTTCAGGTTGAAACCCTTCATCTAGACTGAAAAGAGTAGATGAGAGATGGCCATTATATAGAGGCAGGGTGAGGGATTGGAAATAGCTGCCAGGCAATAAGAGGATCCAGGTGAAGAGAGGATTGGTAGATGGTCGAGGATTAGAAGGAAGTGTGGAGATAGTAACAGAGGCTGGGAAGTGATAAGTGGAGACCACAAAGACCCAAAGACTAAGGAATCTGATAAGCAAGGAAAGTGAAGTGTAGAACCAAATAAGTTAGGGATAGTAGGCAGATGGAAACTGGGGGCCAGAGATATGAGACCCAGTAGAAAGTGTAGGTGATGTCAAAATGGAATGGGTGATGGAGAGAAAAGGAAGTGATTCAAAGAAGCTTATTGAAGTAATAGATGATTGTATTATCAGCTATGTTGTAATCCTTCACTGTGTTTCTCTGACACTTTTCTGATAGATGAATGGTGCAAGATGATTGAATTGTGACAGCCAGTGCAAACATGGTACAGACCTGAATGTTTCCATTGTGGTCATGACCAGTTAAAAGCTGATTGAATTGGTGATGGGACTAGTATAGGTGGGGCATTTTTGGTTGGCAAGGGCTAGAAGGCCTTTTTCCATGCTGAAAGGCTCCTTGCTCATTGTTAGAGGAATACAGAATGTAGTGCCTCTAAGCCAATGGAAGTTTGTCATTATATTATCTCAATGTTCTCTTAGCTGTTGTCATCCATAAGAAAGATAATTCGATCCTACCATGAAATTGTACTGGGAAAAGACATATCCCAACAGCAGCATGAGAGTGTGAGCAAATCAATGAGGAATGTGGTCATTTTTAACCAATAATGTGGTCTCTGTGATGAGTAATCATTAGGACCAGCTGCAGCAAGTTGCAGTAATTTGATGGAAGTACAGGCTTTTGTTGCAATGCTCCTCCAAGGTAACTCTTGTTTGGGCAGATCCTGTTTTTGTTCTATTTATTCATTTTTCAAAATCTGGGCATTGCTGTAAAGGTCAGTATTTATTGCTATTCCTAATTGTTCTTGTAAATGGTTTGGGTGGCTACCTTAAACTGCTGCATTTCTTCTGGTGAAAATACTCTTATAGTGCAGTCAGGGACTTTCTTTTCATACACTTGGATGACATACTAATTTCCAGCCACTCCCACAGAGAGCACCTGCAGCATCTGAGTTTACTCTGCAGTCGCCTACTGGAGCTCGGGCTAACTGTGAACCCTGCCAAGTGTAAATCTTGGCATGCCTCTATCAAGTTCTTGGGACACAGATCAGTAGCTGAGGTGTTGTTCCATTGCCTAGCAAGGTGAAAGCCATCTTCAAATTCGCAAGGCCCGATATGATCAAAAGACACCAGGAATTTGTGGGGATGGTCAATTTCTATCATCACTTTCTACCCTCTGCAGCTCCTATTATGAAACCCCTTTTTGACATCATATCGAGCAATGCCAAAGAACTCGAGTGGTCAAAGGAGATGACGGTAGCATTCCAGCAAACCAAAACCTTCCTAGCAAAGGCAACATTGCTGATCCATCCACAATGGATGTGTTTGATGCTGCAGTAGGCGGGGTCTTGGAACACTACACTAATGGACAATGGAAGCCTCTAGCATTTATTAGTAGGCCCCTCCGCCCTCTGGAAACAAAATACAGTACATTCAATAGGGAAATTCTGGCGCTGTACCTAGCAGTCAGACACTTCTGCTATTTTTTTGGAAGACAGGGACTTTGCAATTTTTACTGACCATAAACCACCTATGTTCACCTTTGTGAAGGCATCAGATCCCTGGTCAGCCTGCCAGCAACAGTACCTATCTTACTTATCTGAGGTTTCAACCAAGATTAAACATATTTCCAGAAAGAGTAATGTAGTGGCTGATACCCTGTCCTGTTCCTCTGTTCAAGCAGTACATGCCCTCTCTCCAGGTGTAGACTACATGGTGCTTGCCAAAGCTCAGCACCAGGATGATGAACTCCCAGCTTATAGAACTATTATCACAAGCCTTCAACTCAAAGATGTAGCCTTTGGGCCGCAAAGTACCACTCTCCTTAGCGATGTTTCCACAGGTCAACCTTGCTCCATCGTCCTTGCTGCATGGAGATATTGCATTTTCAATGCCATTCATGGACTGTCCTACCCCTCAATTTGAGTGATGGTCCACCTGATAGCACACAAATTTGTATGGCATAGACTCAAAGCAGGTGAAGTACTGGGCAAAGGCGTGTATAGTCTGCAAATTTGCAAAAGTGCAAAGGCATGTGAAGCCGCCACTTCAGCCTTTCCAGCCACCCCAGTGCACATTTGACCACGTGCATGTCATCTTTGTCAGCCCGCTTCCGGTGTCACAAGAATCTAGGTACTTGTTAATGGTCATTGACAGATTCACTCGGTGGCTAGAAGCAGTTCCTATGATGGATTCTTCAACCGATTCATGTCCCAGAGCTTTTATTTCTGCCTGTGTATCTCAGTTTGGTCTACCCATGCACATCATCTCCGACAGAGGCCCACAGTTAACCTCCGCACTCTGGGATGTTTTGTTGTGACTGCTGGGAATGCAGCTCCACCACACAGCAGCCTACCACCCGCAGTTGAATGGCCTGGTGGAATGGTTCCATAGGCACATGAAGGCTGCACTGATGGCCTGCATCCAAGGACCTTATTGGGTGGATGAGCTGCCCTGGATCCTCCTGGGAATAAGAAAATTACCCAAGGAGGATTCTAACCCTTCCCCAGCAGAATTGGTTATAGACCCCCGCTCATTGTACCTGGGGCATGATTGCAGCATGTGGACAGGAGGTCTTAGACAGACTGCAGGAGTGGCTTGGAAAATTGGCTCCAGTTCCCATGTCAAGGCATGGAACAATGACATCCTTCAACTCAAAGAACTCCGGGACTGTGAGTTTGTGTTTTGTGTAGAGGTACACACAGGCCACCCTTACAGAGGCCGTATGAGGGTCCCTTCAGAGTGCTACGAAACAATCATACAACTTGTGTACTAGACATTGGTGGGACATCCAGAGACATTTATGATTGATTTACTAAAGCCTGCTCATCTTAACTTTGGCCCTTGCCACGACCCCCGATGTGAAGGTGCGGATGACCACCCAAGAGCAGTGGACAATAATGGCACCAGAGGATTAGCCTCCTATTAGCTGGTTCTGGGGGGGTGGGGGGTGGGGGAGCATGTAGCAGCTGACCGGAGGCTTAATTGAACCGGCTCAGGAGGTTCCGAGTGATGTAATGATGTCACAATGCGATGTCGTCATTTTGAATACGCAGAGTTTTAAAAAGCTGAAGGTGACTGTTTGAGTAAATGACTTTTAATGAACTTTGACTCAACTACGTCTAATCATTTTCTCATTCACTTCGCACTGTGACACAGTTGCTAAACACCCACCAGCCATTGTGCAGTAGAGGTGAACAGAATTAATATTTACAGTGGTTGATTGGATGGTAATCAAGCAGGATGCTTTTTCCTGGATAATATTGAAATTTTTGAGAGGAGTTGGAGCTGAATTTATCCAATATTGTAGTATACTCCTGCTTTGTTCTTTGTAGATGGTTTAAGAACTTTGGGGTGTCAGGAAATGAGACACTTTCTGCAAGATATACAGTATCTGACCTGGACTTGTAGCCACATTGTTCATGTTGCCAGTCCAGTTGACTCTTTATTAAGTGCTATCCTTCAAGATGCTCACTGTGGGGTACATGGAATGAGTAAGGACAGTGAATTTCACAGATATATTGGAGGACCTGCTCCTGTTTGATGTCATTTCTTGGCACTTTAGCATTTCAAGTGTTACCAACCACTTACTTAAGTGTTGTATAAGCCTTGTTGCATGCAGCAATTGACTAGTTAAATTGCTGAGAAGTTGATATGTTAAAGAATATTGTGCAATTCCACAAGCAACTTCACTTCTGACTTTGATGGAAGGAAGGTCACTGATGAAGCAACTGAAGATTAATGGGACAAATTTTGTAAGGTGATGATTGGAATGATTGATCTTCATTGACCCAAGTACCATCCTCTGTAAAGTTGTGATTCCAGACATTGGAGTGTTATCCCCTTGAAGCTGGTTTGGATAGAGTCTTCAATCAACAGGTTCCTTCTCTTTAGTCTGAACAAACCCATCCATTGCTTCAGCTGGCACTGCTACTCTTCTAGATGTTTTCATATCCAAAATGAAGTAGCAAAAGAGATAACAATTGCAAGTAATGAGTACTTTGTCAGAATGAGCAAATCAAAAATAAAATTAGAAGTACTCTTCCAGAAAATAAATTAGTTCATGTTCTTTCTTTGGCTTGGCTTCGCGGATGAAGATTTATGGAGGGGTAAATGTCCACGTCAGCTGCAGGCTTGTTTGTGACTGACAAGTCCGATGCGGGACAGGCAGACACGGTTGCAGCGGTTGCAGGGGAAAATTGGTTGGTTGGGGTTGGGTGTTGGGTTTTTCCTCCTTTGTCTTTTGTCAGTGAGGTGGGCTCTGCGGTCTTCTTCAAAGGAGGTTGCTGCCCGCCGAACTGTGAGGCGCCAAGATGCACGGTTTGAGGCGATATCAGCCCACTGGCAGTTGTCAATGTGGCAGGCACCAAGAGATTTATTTAGGCAGTCCTTGTACCTCTTTGGTGCACCTCTGTCACGGTGGCCAGTGGAGAGCTCGCCATATAACACGATCTTGGGAAGGCGATGGTCCTCCATTCTGGAGATGTGACCTACCCAGCGCAGTTGGATCTTCAGCAGTGTGGATTCGATGCTGTCGGCCTCTGCCATCTCGAGTACTTCGATGTTAGGGATGAAGTCGCTCCAATGAATGTTGAGGATGGAGCGGAGACAACGCTGGTGGAAGCGTTCTAGGAGCCGTAGGTGATGCCGGTAGAGGACCCATGATTCGGAGCCGAACAGGAGTGTGGGTATGACAACGGCTCTGTATACGCTAATCTTTGTGAGGTTTTTCAGTTGGTTGTTTTTCTAGACTCGTTTGTGTAGTCTTCCGAAGGCGCTATTTGCCTTGGCGAGTCTGTTGTCTATCTCGTTGTCAATCCTTGCATCCGATGAAATGGTGCAGCCGAGATAGGTAAACTAGTTGACTGTTTTGAGTTTTGAGTGCCTGATGGAGATGTGGGGGGGCTGGTAGTCATGGTGGGGAGCTGGCTGATGGAGGACCTCAGTTTTCTTCAGGCTGACTTCCAGGCCAAACATTTTGGCAGTTTCCGCAAAACAGGACGTCAAGCGCTGAAGAGCTGGCTCTGAATGGGCAACTAAAGCGGCATCGTCTGCAAAGAGTAGTTCACGGACAAGTTGTTCTTGTGTCTTGGTGTGAGCTTGCAGGCGCCTCAGATTGAAGAGACTGCCATCCGTGCGGTACCGGATGTAAACAGTGTCTTCATTGTTGAGGTCTTTCATGGCTTGGTTCAGCATCATGCTGAAGAAGATTGAAAAGAGGGTTGGTGCGAGAACGCAGCCTTGCTTCACGCCATTGTAATGGAGAAGGGTTCAGAGAGCTCATTGCTGTATCTGACCCGACCTTGTTGGTTTTTGTGCAGTTGGACTCTACATCACCTTTGTTGACCTCACCAAATCCTTCGACGCCGTGAGCAGGAAAGGGCTTTGGCAAATACTAGAGTGCCTCAGATGCCCCCAAAGTTCCTCAACATGGTTAGTTCATGTTGTCGCGCACAAAACCCTGTGCTTGCAGCTGCAAGCCCCTTTTAAATAGTACTTCAAATTAAATAGTGTTTTCAGTCAAATAATTCTGTTTGCAAAAGTAATTGCATGAAATGTTATGCAGACTCGTCACTGAGTGCAGATCTGATATTAAAGTTAGTCTGCACTAGGGCTAACTTCTATTTATCCATGTGAGTCACTTGCATGCTCTTTGGAGTTATGTTTGACACAGAGTCTCTAGTTAAAATGGTGAATGATGGCTGCCTAGAAATGTTGGCACAGTATGTTGTTCTTTATTCTCTATGGGACAACTTTTTTTTTGTACTTTGGGCTTAAAAACTATAAGACATAAAAGGCAAATTCTAACAATAATAAATATATTGCTGACACTCTGGGATTCAAAATTATTATTTGACTCTATATTGAATTCTACATAGAGAGGATACTGAAACAGCTTGCTATCGCAAAGAATATTTTATCTAATTGACTTTTCATGTTTCACAAACTCTGATATCAGAGATAACAGGACTGTATTGTAATGCTAGTTTATTTGTTATTGATAAGTCAAATGTGTGGAAATCTCCCTGTAAGTGTAATTCCTTTTCAACTCAATAAAATGTAATCTGTCTCACATGTTGTCAGACGTGATCTTTTACTGCATTTTACTATCACCAACCCCAACATTCTGTTTTATATGCACTAACTTTTATCTCCATATATCTCTGTACAGGAGGTACAGTATGGGTTAGAGTTCTAGTTTGAGTTGAAAGAAATTAAGTATACCTTTTTATTGCAGGAAGCAATGTTAGGTCGGAAGCATCAGACTCAAATATACCTACTGCTCAGGAAGAAACTGGAGAAAGTACCATGGAGATTGATTCAACAGCTGATCAGCTGCCACAGTCTTCGTCATCATCCACCGTTTCGGCTCAGGCTCCATCAACATCTTCCTCAACTACAGACTCCTGTTCCACTTCTCTCCTGTCTTCACCTGATGGTGAGCACAAGCGCACACCTCAGTCAACAGAAAACTCCCCACAATCGGGTAAGAAGACACCATGCCTGGAAATGCTTGTATAGTTTGCATCACATTTCAATATATTGAATTTCTATTATTTTTCCAAGAACTTCATATGTGAAATTATAGCTTTGGTTTGAATTGGGTTCTCACAGTCAAAATGACATTATATAAGAACCCTTCAGCACCTTTTGTATTCTTATTTGCATCAGATTCAATGAATAGATTAAGTTTCAATACACACTTCAAGATACAGACGAATAATAGGGATTTTCTTTGAGTAAATTTATGGGTCGCTGTATCTCTGGAGTTTAGAAGGATGAGGGGGGGAGAGGGTGATCTTATTGAAACCAACCGAATATTGAGAGGCTGGATAGACTGATCATGGAGAAGATATAACCATTAGTGGGAGACCGAGGGCACAGCCTCAAAATAAAAGCACGGCCTTTTAGAACTGAGGTGAGGAGATGATTTTTTTTTCAGTCGGAGTGTGGTGGATCTGTGAAATTTGTTCCCATGGTTGGCTGCAGAGGCCAAGTCATTGGGTAGATTTAAAGCACAGGTTGATAGGTTCTTGATTAGTGAGGGTGTCAGAAATTACGGGGAGAGACTGGAGAATGTAGTTGAGAGGAATAATACATCAGCCATGATTCAAATGGCAGAGCAGACTTGATGGACCAAAAGGCCTAATTTTGCTCCTATTGTTACAGACAACACAGTGAAGTTAACGATTTCATGACCATCAAATTTCATCCTCACAACAGATTGGATATAACTGAATATTTCTACTCTCTCTTTCCTTTTGAAATTAAGGGAAAAATTTAGCAATTTTGGCAAACTCAGACACCAATGATCTCTATAGTGTGCTGCCGTTAATTATATTTGTACAGTTCTAATAATGACCAATTAACCTATTCTGTGAATCAAACTATTTTTGTCTGGGAGCCAGCTGGGACAAAGGATGCACTCCATGGCATGCAAGGAATTCCCTCTACAAACTCCCCTTCCACCAACTCTATGCCTCCCTCTCTTCTCACTCGACCCCATTAATGTTATCTGGCCTAAAAACATGGTTACTTGCTAATATTGTGCACCAACCATGATAAAAGGAATTGTTTTTGGACAGACCTCTACAATTCTCTCTATGATACCAAATCACATAATAGATTTTAACAAAGTATAGATAACAAAATTCTTCCATGCATTTGACATACTCTATGCTATATTATAATCTGGTTCGAAGTTTGCAACTATGGAAGTTTGTTGACCATTTTTCAAATGAAAGTTTTTGTGAATTCCATGTGACAACTCTATTGACTTACAGATTGATAAATGTTACTTTATTTTAACTATAATATTTTGATCAAGGTTCCTTGTACTACTTTACAATTTGCACAATATTAGATAAGAAACCATAACATTTAATATTTTTTAAAATTTCCTGCTCTGTA